>NC_135490.1:27634241-27937870 GCF_052094955.1 Ictidomys tridecemlineatus
AAAACCCCTCTCTGAGTGGAGATGGTAATAGAACTGAAGGTACTGTGGGAAGGATGCATGTCGCCAATCCAGCTGGCTGCCACTGAAAAAAATACTATGAGGAGAGAAGGTACTGCTTGGCAAAACACCTTGAGGGACTGTGATGCTATCTGTCAGATTGTCACCACTAAAGTCTTCTGTTATGCTCGAATTCGGGGCCCCCAAAAGACCACCAGAGACCAAGATCATTGATGTAAGCAGCAAAGAGGTGTTTATTGCGAACTAGCTCTGTTCTCTGCATGCACACAGTAACTGGTGACGCTGAGAGGCCCCGAGCCCAGGGGTTTGCAGCAGTTTTATACACTCTTTGGGGAAGGTAGGGACTTCACATACATCATAGCATCTCTTAGCAAATCATCACACACCTCGGGAAAATCATAAAACAACTCTAAAACAAGATTAGCACATTCACTGGCGGGAAAAATTTGGGTAGGGGTGATTGATTACTACAAGAGGGGAATTTGTTTGAACTGATTGGTTTAAGCCAAGAGGGGTGTACATGCTGAATTACATGGTTTCCCAACATGTTATCAACCACCATAAACTACTGGGAGGGTCATCTGGCATCCCAGGTATTTCCCTGTCTCATGCTGATTGGTGGCTGCTAGGGGGTTGCTATGGATCCCCACCTAGCCTGACTGAGTCAGGGACACCTGGCTCCTCAGATCTCTCCTGTTATTTGTAGATAAACAACTTAGCAGGGTGGGAATGTGCCTAGGAGTGCTCCCTGGGTCTTTCCAAGGACAAAGGTCATGTCCCTTCCTTGGACAGGCTTTGCTCTGAGGTAGAGGCTGTTTTTTTCACTTCCTGGAGCAGTCACTAATCTGTTATAATCTTTCCCCATTAAATCATATATCCCATGCTTCCTCCAGTCACATTTTTTTTTTTTTTTTTTTGCCTTTCTGAAAACTATCCAACTGCCCTGGAACAACTGCTCTGTGATTTGTTAACATTATAGGTATATGAAAACACAATTTGCAGGGCTGGGGATATGGCTCAAGCAGTAGTGTACTCGCCTGGCATGCGTCAGGCGCTGGGTTCGATCCTAAGCACCACATAAAAATAAAATAAAAGATGTTGTGTCCACCAAAAACTAAAAAATAAATATTAAAAAATTCTCTCTCTCTTCTAAAAAAAAAAGGAAAAAAAAAGAAAAAGAAAACACAATTTGTAATTTTTCGGAAAGTCTAAAATTTATTCAAAATAAAGGTTACTTTAAAGGGTGTTTGTTACTTGTTTAACATTTATAGTCAATCTATATGAAGAGAATTTATACTGATAAAATCAATTCAATTAAATGCTGTGGAGAGAACAATAAAAACATTTCAAAAAAATGACTTTGCAATGCAATGAATAATGCAAATTGTATGTACAGGTCGACAGCTGAAGTGCTTTAAGAATAACCTAAATAGAAAAATAAATACTAACCACTTTACTGGAATAGTAGACATGAAACTATCCATACAAAAATGAAATAAATTAATAAAGATAGTTAACTGTTTCTCGAATCTTATTTTCCAGGCACATTAAATCTCACAACAAGTTGATGAGATAAATATCCTATTTGACCTTTTCACATAAATAGCTTTCACAAGGTTATGCAGATAATAAGAAGCTGAGCTGTGATTTTAATTCAGGCTGATGAAGCCCCAAGCCCATAAACTTGATCACTAGATTACATTATATACCTTTGATCTCTGAGCTTTAAGTTTATTCCTATGTAGAAATGCTAGGTTTGCATTTTACCACTTTCTATCACTATTAATGAAGAGCAGCAGGCATCCATTCTGGAGAAAGGACTCAAGTTTATGGCTATAAAGCAGTTTTTCTCTTTGAAAAGCAGAGAATGATCACAAGGCTGAGTTCATGGTCATTATACTGCAACCATTGCACTAAACTGTCAGAGGACTCATGTTATAGTTATACTGTGTCAGCAACTCCACCAATCTGAGCAACAGGCCCTCTCCAGAAGTCATCCATTCATTCAGTATTAGAGGGTGCAGTGTTGAGTCAATTAATACAAACTCATTAGAAGCCATTCAGCAGATTTTCTTATTTGGAGCTTTGAGATATAGACATAGATATATAGATATATTAGCCCTGATTTTCCATTTCCCGGAATTTTTTGAAACAGTTTGAGAAGGTTTTCATAAATGCAGACTAAAATTGCCATTTTAGTAGTTTAATACACATTATTCATTAATGAGAAATTTGAGGGAAATAAATACCTTGTTCTCATTTCTACAGCATTTAAAAGTAGGGAAAAAAGGAGCAATTTTCAATATGAAGTAACTATATCCTATTATCCTACTGCTATTATCAAACTTAGTCTTCTTTATTAATAAACTTGCAGAGTATGCCATTAGCATGCTGAATAAGATTTTTTAATCTAAAATACAATTTTTTAAAAATTAATAAAAAAAATCATAGGGGATTTCCAGTCCATAAAATATGAGGGAAGAAATAAATTAACATGGGTACTTAGCCAAAAGTGATCTGAACATTCCTAACCCACTGGACTAGAAAATCTTTAAAGAGCTGATTTCTAATAAACATAGTACCTAGTGGTGAAGGCCAGTCTGGAGAAGTCATATGAACACTAAGCCAAATGTTCATTCTCTGATATTTCCACTATTTAAAGTTCTGATTGAGGGAGTGAAGAAGGGTCATTTCTAACTTTTGAGGGACTTTTTGGTAGTAGTTTCTGCCAAAGTTTGAAATAGCAATCATGTGATTTCTGGTTAACATAATGAACTTGTGTGAACCTCTGAAAACAATGTAAGTTCACTTCAGTTTGATGATCTAACTGAAGGTAATTTTTAAATAAGACAATATCTAAAGTCCACGGAAATACAATACATGTACCATTATTTTCACTTCTTCTTTATAAAAAGTAGGACATATGAATGACTGAGGTTCTGCATTAATTTGACAAGAACATATTTCCTTCAGCTTTTATTTAATTTGTTCTGAAAAGCATCACTCCTAGTACTCAGGAAATATTGATACAGTGCTAATTAGTTAGGTGCTTATGAATAAGTCATTGAACATATTTGGCCTATGCTTTGTTTTCTGCAAAATAAAAGTTTGTGCATAGGTAAATTGTAGTGCACTATTAAGTCATGAAAAAATTGTTCTACATTTAAATTTCATGTTTACATAAAATAGATACTGATATTTTAGGACTTATAGAAACATAGTGTCATAGAATTTTAACATTTTTAAACTAAAATTTTGTCTTTTTTTCATCTGAAGTGGATAAAAAAGAACTCTATAGACAATCTGAAAAATGGTCTTAATCAGTTCACCCAACATCAACACTGGTAAAAGAAAAATAAGTGTAAATATCAAGCTGAACACTAGTGGCTATATGTAGCTCATACTGATAGCTTTATGTTGTCTCTTGCATCCAAGTTTTGTACAATGTATAGAAGGTCTTTTCCTAAGTCTCTTTAAAATATTAACGTGGGACTAATGAAGCTTTGTCATAAGCCTCTTAAGGCTAAAGGGGTGGACAATAAGCTTATTTATCACTGAATCAAAATGGATTATATATATTACTCAGGTATTTTATGTGCATTCCTCAGGTATTTCTTTTCAAAATTCTGTTTGGCTCTTAAAATTCATAAAACCAGTCTATATATAAAACTCTGCCTGTACTACCCATCCATCTCCATTTCTTTCTGTAATTTCCTATCCTAATTGACTATGAAAACACAAGCATGTAATGGGAGATAAATCTTAAAAGATAAAAGCCATTTGAAGGAACATGAAGGTTGATAGAGGGCACCTTAGGTTTTTCTTTGTGACAGCCTTGGTTATGCTTTCCTTTTTCTCCCATTTTTTGGATTACAGCTGAGTTTGAAATTGTTTGGTAAATGTTATTTCCAGCACATTTTAGAGCAGGTTTATATTTTCAATTTTGATATGGCATGTCCATGACCTGATTTATGTGTCTGAGGTTTCCTTTATGTGAGCAATTTTTGGAGTCAGAATCTCCTGAACAATGGAACCATAGAAGACCACTGAAGCTCAGTAGCACTTCTTTTTCATGTAAAACATGTAATAAACTACTTGATATTATTTAAAATTCATATATTTTAATAGGGGGCAAAACTTTAATTTGATTGTAATTCCTTTTTAAGAGGGAATCAAAGACTAATTCTACCATACATTGCCACAGTCTGGCTGGGCACAATTCAGGAGCCACTTGTCAAAAGAAACAAACTTTATTTTTAGAACACACACACCAAACCACACAGCTCCTCAGGAAAAATCTTCAGAGCCCAACTGCCACCACCAGCTTCCCACAAGCCTCTCAACCTCCCCTACTCCTCCTGCTCTTGAGGCTGATTGGCTGGGTTGCATGGGCAGAGCCAAAAAAAGTCCCCCAATGAGCAGATCCGTGGTCTGAAAGGGTGGGGAAACAGCCCAATGAGCATCACCACAGAGGAGCCAATCAGTTGGCAGCTAGAAGTTTGCTGGGGCCGCTGTGAGCCAATCATCAGCTGGCAGCTGGAAGTTTGCTGGCAGCTGGAAGTTTGCTGGGGCCTCTTTCAGCTGTGGCTCTCAACATCATACGTGGATACTGATATACATTGCCATCCACATTAATGTTCACTACAGTCATTTCTGATGGTGAAAATTCTGTCAATGTGAAGACCACTCCACTTAGACATCTAAATCCACTTTCAAATTCAATAAATGCAAAACTAAATTTATGTTTTTTCTTACAAAATCACTCATACCCTTTGACTCCTCTGATAACTGATTCCACTAGTCCTCTTTAAATCAATCAGGTTATACAGGGAGATATTTCTGATGGTGCCTTTTCTGAACACCTCAAACTACTGTTAATCAGGCCCCATAGCTATTTTCATGCTGCTTTCATTTCTTTTCCATATTTCTTTTTAACCATCATGTGAATTCAAAATTAAATCACCACTGAAGTTCTGGAACATTAATTTATTTATCCACTGATGAAATATTGCTAGTAAAATGTAATAATCAGAGCTAAGTAAGTAAATGATAAAGAATATATTATTTGGAGACAGACACATTAAGAGGTATAGGAGAAAAGATGGAGATATAAAGAGATTGAAGATAGACATAAAAATAAAAGGAGGGATAGAAGATTAGAGACAGAGAGAAAATACAGATAAAGATCCTAGTAGAGGATTTTCCAAGAATGTGATGTCTACAAAGTTAGAGCAGTATGCCTGATAAGAGAAATCTTTATGCTTTCAAAGAAAGGATTAATTAATTATAGCTTGACAGTTACTGGGGAAGGGATGTTCAAATTTGTACAGGATTCTCAAGCCTTCTGGAAGTGGAGAGATAGAAAATCCATATGAATTTTTTGCAATTTGGAATGGACAGGGAAGGCCTTGAACAAGGCCTAGTGGTAAAGAAGCAACAAGAAAAGTGAAAGGCAATAGATTCCTATGAAAAAAATCCCTTTGAGAATGAAAAAAGACTTGGGTAAGAGTGATAGCCCCTTTTTCTAGATGTTTAGTTACAGGGGGTTATCTGTTTGGCTCTATGGTCCCAACCTCTGGGACTGAAGATTTTAACTACAGAAAGTTGATGTGTTTATGAGCAACTCCAATTATAGTTCCATAAAAAGTAAATATTGGGAACCCAAGTCTATTGACAGGCAGAGACAATACCTGACAATTAAATACCAAAAAAAGAGGCATCATTCTTCCCTTAGGAGTATACAAGACAAAGATTTCAGTGGAAGGATGCTCCACCAGACTGCCAGAACATTAACTTCAGCAGCTTCATAAATAAGCCTCATTTGCATTAGCATCCACATCAGATGCACCAACATAACATGAGTGACTGCTTTGAGAGTGGGCCCCTCCCATGAGTAAAGAGATTTCTATTCTTTTTGTCTTCTTTTCTCATAAACAATAATAATCAGGAATGACTACTTGTAGTCAGTGTGCCTTTGAGTAGGAAGTAGCCAATTTCTTGTTAATAAGGAGCAAGCATAGAGATAGAACTTCAACTCTGTATTTTAGTAGCTTCAGTCAACTTTTACACCAGAAATGATAAAATGGGCCATTTTCCTTACAAAGAAAATGTCAAAACCCAGTCACCTAGGAACAATGTCTCCTGAAACAATTGGCACATTGGAAACACCTTAACTTTTGGAGCTGTATGTAATAAAAGGAAAGAATATTCTATCAAGTCCAAGGACCTAATTTTATTCTTACATATGACAAACTCTAACAATGGATGTCCTAAAATTTATAATTCTAAAAGAAAGGGGCTTTAACCTATGGCTCCCTTAAAAAAGTCATTACTGGATAATAAGCCAGACTATTTTTTTCACACCCTCCTTGATCAAGAAGAGTTAGCCTTGAAAGCTCTGCTAAGAAGCAGAATATTCCCAGTAGTTTAGTAGAACAAATGACTTCTATTTAGCATTATGATTTCTTAAATATTACCTTTAAATCCTGTGTTAAAGAGAGCAAATCAACGTAATTCAAACTTTTCTTGAGCTGTATGGGGCTTTGTGCTGTTGTTTAGCCAAATGCAGAGGGAAATATAATTAGACTGCAGGGACCAAAGGTCAAGCAGAGCAATTAGCTGAGCTGGTAAAGTTGACAGGCCAAAAATGTTTTCCCTCTCTTTGTACTTAAAATAAAAATCAATGTAAAAAGTGTTTGTTCGTAATTCTATCAACTTAGGATAAATATTTATATTTTAAAATTTCAAGTCTTTTCCAAAATTCTAACTAATTTATTTTATAAAATTTAAGTCAAATACAGAACTGAAGTCACCAAGTACATAAGAGGAACAGTAACTCAAGCTTTGCAAAAATTATAGCAGGGATAAAATAGAGCTAAATATATATATATATATTTAATATATATAGATTATATATATGGTATTTGGAGGGAATGAAGGGTGAAACAAAAATATAAACCACTTCTCTAAAGGATATTTCTTTTTCATTGAGTCTTCTGTGCAGTTCTTTCTAGATGTGAATATTGACAACCTATTATTATGAAATTAAACATGTCTTTTTCAAAAATAAAGTCAACAATTGTGACTTTGAGGTCTGATGTTTTACAAGATTTGTGACAAAACACATTCAGCAATGACCAGTAAAGCACTAGAAACCTCAAAGGATATGAGTTTTGTTCATAGCACTGTGTCTGGGATTTGGAAATAATTTTGTAATTATTTTTTAGTCTCTGGAGTTCATATTTCGTCTTTCTTTCTTTTTACCTAGAATGTAATTTCTCATGGGTGGTAACCATGTGAGAATAACAACACTGCGGGAACAGTTCATGTGCAGTTTTCATTGTAACTTGACCAACATCAACAAATAGTTTGAAAGCTATTCATACAAAATAAACAACTATTTAGACGCTGTTTTTCCAATGTTCAGAGAAGTGAACAATATATACAGGGGAAAGTGTATTGAATACAATAAACTGTCTCTGTGTAATCTCACTATATACACCACCAGGAAAAAAAACTAACAACAAATCTATTATTAATAAGTTAATAAAAATAAAAAGTCAAATCCAATGAACTTCTGTTAGACAAAGGGGAATGAAGGGAAGGGAGAGGGGATGGGAATAGGAAAGAGAGAATGAATCAAGTATAACTTTCCTATGGTCATATATGAATATATGCCCAGTGTACCTCCACATCATGTACAACCACAAGAATTGGAAGGTATACTCCATGTATGTATAATATGCCAAAATAAATTCTACTGTCATATATATAACTAAAAAGAACAAATAAAAATAAAATTTAAAAAGTCAGGGTCTATTTGGATACTGCAACAGCTTCCTAATTCTTCTTCTAACACCTGGCTCTAATCTAATTTGTTCTATAAATCTTATGTCCAGAAAGATATTTTAAGACTACAAATTTGATCATAACATCTCCAAACTTGAAATTTAGCAACATCACCAGCAAATCTACAATTCAGTTTTTAAAACCCTAACCAGTTCATAAATCCGTCTCTCCAGCCTCTCTTGTTCTTTCTCCCTTTCTACATTCCTACTATACTAAATATTTCACTACTCCACTCTTCCCTTCTCCCTTCCTTTGTTAAATCCTACTTTCCCTTGGGTCTCAGCTCAATCATGACTTTATTAATGTGGCAGTCTCTGACCCTCTTAACTAGGTTAAATTATTTTCCCTGCATTACCATAGCATTGCCCCATAGCACTCATCACACTTGTAATTACTTGTTTAATGTCTGTAACTTCCTCAGAGAAGCTTTTCCTAATCCTCTTGACAAGGGGAAGTATAGGTATTAAATGTTCTCATAGGACTCTGCACTTCTCCTTAGCATGCATCACAGCTCAATAATTATTTTGTTGAGTTGAGCTGAAGATATATCTCCAGTCCTGAAGGAACTTTGAAGTTTGGCTCTAGCAGTACATATGTACTCCTAGGCTAACTCACTTGTTTTTCACTCAGTTCTCCTGTCAGCAATTCTAGTAGTCTTTGCTAATCAAATTGTCACCCCTCCCAAATTGGATTACATCCCTATATTCAGGATTCATAATGCCTAGGCACAACACAGTTTGGAAAATCCTAACCAATTCATAAGTCCTAGTAAATCTCTCCAGCCTCTCGCATTCTTTCTCCCTCTCTAAATGCCTGCTATCTTCATAATACCTAGGCACATTTCTGCTATTGTACTGATTAGGCTGTATTGAAGTTATATATTTATAAATATTAGGCAGTGTTGCCTTGAGATAAGAAATGATGTCTTATTCATGTTTTGTATTTCATACACACTCAACAAATATTTACTGAATGAATGAATGCATGCATGCATTAGTATTTGTAAAATGGAATTAGATGACCTCTTGTCACTGAGTAATATATGCTAATAGGAATGAGGGAAAGTTCAGTGATGGGTTGGGCCTTCACAGATACTTCTCTGTGATTTGACATTTTGTAGACCCTGACACAACCCTGAATTGACTGAAATTGTTTTTGAGGCCCTTACAAAATTTGATTAGTGATTCAAATTCAAATTAAATTAAATTATGAAAATAAGTAAAATTTTATTTTGATCATAAAACTTTACACTAACAATTATATTCCCTATGTATGTACATAAATTTATACAGACATATAGATAGATAGATAGATAGATAGATAGATAGATAGATAGATAGATAGATAGAATGGTAGGTAGAATGATAGTGCCCAAAGATATCCACATTCGAATCTCCAATAAATACATTAACATTATATGGTAAAAAGGATATTGCAGAGGTGACTGAATTATCTTGGTTTATCTGTCTGGGCCCAATGTAAACACAAGGGTTCATATTGTAGGGAATAGTATCCCACTAATACCCACAGGAACATGGAAGCAGATCACTCTCCTATTGAGCTTGCAAATGATAGCATAGACCTGGTCAAATCCTTGGCTGCATTCTCATGAGAGACCTTGAGGAAAAGCACCTAGTTAAGCACACTTAGGTTCTGTGAGATAATAAATATGTATCATTTTCAGACAAATAAGAAACAGATGGTTTTTATGAGCAAGAGTGTCAGCATCAAAGACAATTTTGAATATGCTACTCTTTCTGATTTAAATGATGGAGGAAGATATAGAAAACAGCAAACAGTACACAGATCATCATCACATGTTCACAACAGTGGTAGGAGCTAAAGAAAAGTAGTGATCTATGAGAATTTTTCACCCTGATTCTTCTACAGCCAAGAGGAATGGGGACTATATTTATATGTTCATACACATATTTTTCCCCAATGGTCTATAGTTATACATATAAAGTTTGTTATCTATTTCTCAAAGGATTTGATTTTATATCATTTATATGACTTTAAAAAGTACTTATCTAGGAGAGAACAGGAGTCTTTTTAGTAGATTTGCTACATTATTTATAACTAGAGCTTACTTAGTTCTATATTGACATAATAGAACTAGAGAACTAGGAATAGACTTTTAAAATAAAGTTTATGTGTCTTGTAAAATCTTGCTAGATTTTAGCAATTCAGAATATTCCAATTTCTAATATAAAACACCCCCAAACCCCCATGTATTGTTGGTTTTATGTTAGAATATCATGTCAGTGAATACAATTAATCTCTTTTCCATCTAAGATTGTTTATTTTTAAATAATCAAAATATTTGTGACTTTCTTATCTAAGACTTAATAATATACTCCTTTACTGCCTATATTTGTTTTAAAGAAACATTATTTGAAAACAACAAAAAATACATGGGTAAGTATTTCTTCATCATATCTAAAATATTGCTTTTGTCAGAAATAAAATATTTTCTCTTGCTGATAAGCAGTTACCTTCTTTCAGGAAAAATCTTTACAAAATTCTGCAGAATTACATACTGTATATTAATGATAACAAAGACAATCTAACTCAGAATGTTTGCAGTTATTATTAGACATTATTATTTGTACTCAAATAATAATTTTAATATCCTCAAAAATCCCAACCAATCTGCACTACTTATTATGTGTTGGGTTACTATTGTTTTTAGTGGAGTAACTAATTCCTATTGCATAAGAAATAATGTACAGAAAATTTATATGAACCATTTTTCATAACTTGGATTATATTAGTTATTTAATTGCTCATTCAGGAGATACGTAGTGAAGGCCATAGAAAACAAATATTGGAGGTGGATTTCTTTTCATAGTTTGCTCAAAAAAGAAACTATAGGCATCTGAAATATTAGTCTTTTAAAATAAGTTGATATTTAGGTTGGAAAGTCTGAGGCTAATCTTTTTTCTGATAAAAATTTTATCAGAGTTTTATGATAAAAAAGAGAGATAACTACTTAATAATTTTCTGATTTTATAAGAATTGGATTTATATCCTCAAATAATACTAAAAAAATAGCCTTCAAAGGATTTAATCTAGAGAAACCAATCAAAGAACAGAAGTACAACTTAAACAGTTGATTTAATTTGAGATATCTAAGTCTAATATCCACTATATCCACTATAGTATAGACCTCTTAAGGACAGTCCCACAAATATAATGCTTCAATGTTAAATGAAAATATCATTTTAATAACTATAGTCCATATAATTATTAATATTTGAGATACTGTCATAGCATTTTTATAAATTATAAAAAACATAAATATTCATAGATTTAGAATATATTAGCATTATACAAAGGTGTTATATTCTGTTTAAATAGTTTCTTTAAATTTTAATAGAAAATATACAAATTGTATTATTGAGGATCAAATTTGGCTGGGAATAATTTTTGTTTGTTTGTTTTTACTGTAGGACTTACCAGAGTCTTAGAAAAATTAGTGAATGTAATAAATTTTCAAGAAAAGCCAAGACATAACAAGCCGTGCTTATTAGTTAGGATATCACTCCCAGTTTTGTTGGATCTGTAATCCTGACCTTCTGAATCAAGTAATGGGTTCTAAATTGAAATGATATTACTCCCAAGCACTCCTAAATTCTCTAGAAAGAACTGATTCTTTTGTTCTTTTGTTGGAACCGAATTGTGGATCTAAATTGAAATTAATTTCAATGATTTGGGGGCCTCCCCAACATTCATTTATCTTTATGTGGAATTTAGTCATAATTTTTGGATATGTCTTTCCGTTTTTAAATGCCTCTTATTCACCCCTTTGGTGAAGGAGGGATTCCTGCCATATTGTTTTAGAGATGGCCAGAACACATGACACCCAATATTGGATAGACAAACTCAACAAAAATGTATTAGTCACATATACAAGAAAAGGACATACACACATTACATGCCATGCAGGGCCAAACAGGGGTTGAACTTGAGTACAGAATGAACAAGAAGAAACTGCGGTAGGCAGGTTTTGTACTATCAAGGGAATGAGGTGCTGCCTTGTTCCTATAGGAGTATATTATAGGCTTGCTGGCATAATTTGGGGGACTGACAAGTAACTGAAAACAACAGCTCAAGGAAAAGTAGGAATTGATTCTGGTCCTCTCATTAAGGAGGATGGTTTGCCTAGGGAACCTGATCTGCAGAGCAAAGTGGGAAGGGAAATTTGCAGTTATGATTATTCAGGATCCACTTGGTTTCAGATGCCAATGTACTACAAACATTTGGTCTAATTTCAGGCCTTAAACACCATAACCCCTTTCATCCACACTTCCTGGATGTGGTTAGGTAAGCCTTAACCAGTCACTAACACCAGACAGTGACATGTGCTCAAATTTATTACAACTCCTACTCACAGATATCTGTTCAAGAATAAGTCTACCACCCAATTCAGGCCTCTAGGTCAAGTAAAGGATTTTTCATAGTAATTTAGGGAAAAGAGATGTGCTTCTTCCTATAATACCATCAGTAGTGAGCCTGGTACTGACACTGAGCCTGAGAATGAAAGCAATATGAGAAAAGAAGACCTAGAAATGAAAAGCAGTCTGCTGACCTTGCTTGGTCTGTGTCCAGCCATGCCTCAAACAACATCATATCTGGACTTTCCATCATGTAAAACAATCTCTTCCAATTTTTAATTAATCTGTTTTGAGGTAAATTTTTGTTACTTACAATATTAATGGTTCTGACCGATATATGAACCAAATTGCATTAAAGCCTGCACAAATATATTGAATGTCTTTGATGAGGACCACTTCTCTATGCTGCCTCTTAAATGTTTAAGAACTCTGCAATTTTCTCACTTATAACCTAAACAAAATAATAGCTCTCTTTCAAAGTCACCTCATTACATACTTCTTCATGCAGTGTTACTGTTACACAAGATAGAGCACCATTTCCACTACTGCATAATGAACCATCTTTGACGGACATATGAACAAAAATAAGGACACAATGAAAAAGAAATGAAGGATAATTATTATCACAGCATGAATATATTTTAGAAGGCAGTAGTTGATTTGGTCAATTCATAGTCAAATTAATACATCTCTGTTTATAATTTGAATTTTAAAATCTTTTAAAACACCCTCATTTCAATAATGTGCAATGAGAAATTATTTTTTTTAAACTCTGAGCAGGCATTTGGCACTTTTTGTTAATAAAGAAGAAGGACATGTTGTAAAAGTGAGGTGCAATGTGTTAACTATTGCTCAAAAAATAATTGGGAAGCACAGTAAATTAAATGTTAGAACTCATACCTCTAACTTTTAATATTTTCTTAAAGAAAACACTAGTGGAATTATCAATACCATCTACATACTCTTTGATATTTTCACCCAGATAAATCCTGCAACTCAGGCACTCAACAGTGATCTGGAATAGCAGAGCTGCTTTTAACATTTACACTTGCTTGATGAGAAGATGTTGAAATACTTACAAGTACACTTATTAAGTAAAAGAAATGACAGCACACACTGTCTGTCTCCAAATGTTGACAAGGGACACAGAGGTAAAGGAGGCGAATGCTTTCAAAATGCTAAATTGTACATGAAAAGAAAAAGAAGCCAGGTTTCTAGTGTTAAAGGAAAAACATGTTGATTTACATTTATTTATCCAGCTAAAATATATTTTAATGAATTCAATAAATAGCAAAGGAATTTTGTTAACAGAAAGCAATTGAGATTAATTTGAATTTTGAGGGTCATATTATCGAGTGATAAGGAGTCTCAGGGCATGAATTAGTCATTAATTAACATTTGGCTCTGGTATCTACAGGCACTGAATCGGTAACTTAAGCAATGTATTTATCAGCAAATGTAGTCATTTACTTGAGGGATGTGAGAGAATTTCAAAGGAAGTTTGTAAAGGGACTATTGCATATATTTTACCAATTTACCAGAAGATTTGCAATAAATAAAACATAAAATTTTTAAAACATATTTAAAGTATCAGAATAATAATACTTTTAATGCACTATAAAAGCATATCAAGAAGGAAAGGGAAGTATAATTTTTTTAAAAAGTGTTGTGATAGTGAAACAATCTACTTATTAAGAATCCAAAGATTATGTTAATAAGGGGGGAAATGAATGGTTAATAGTCACAATATGCTTCTATTGGTCTGCATCTTTATTTATTTGCTTCATGCATTTGAACCTACAGAAAAGGTAGAGGTCAAAGAGGTCAAGAGTGAAGAGATATCATGATGTGGAACTCCCAGCTGATTTCCCTAGGTTTGGAGGGTATTTTTGTTTGTTTGTTTTTGTTCTTGTTCTTTAAATAAAAGAGGAAAAACCTGATTCCATGAAATTTTTTTTAGACAATATCTTTATTTTGTTTATTTATTTTTATGTGGTGCTGAGGATCAAACCCAGTGTCTCACATGTGTAAGGCAAGCACTCTGCCACTGAGCAACAACCCCAGCCCTGATTCTATGAACTTTTAAGAGAGAACTTTATGATATTATGTAAGGGGAAAATGCATGTGTTGTAGAAAGACTAACTGAATTGCTTAACATAGAGAGCGAATGAAAGGGACTATTTACTGGTTGAATTGTTATATTTTACTAAGACATATAAATAAAAAAAGAGTCTCCAATTAAATAGTAAAACTGTGTTTCTTCAATTGCTCTAAAAACAATAAAACTTTATGTTTTTGTTATGGATAGGATTTACACACCAATTTTTAGGTCAATATTTCTCTTGGGTTAACTATTACATTTTTCTCAAGTAAGGCTATTGTAAACCTGGGGTCAGATCCAGCAGTTTATATACTTAAATTTAGAACAATATCACTATGGTTTAAATGAATGGCTTCCATCCAACTTAATTATGTTCGAACTACAAACAAATACATATGCTGTGTTCATGGATTTGCAAATACAAAGCAGGGGCTTCCTCTGCATAACCATCTGGGGATTGCTTTTGTCTTTTAGGTTTATAATATAGATAATAAAGCCAAATCCTCTTCAACATCAGAATTAGATCATTGAAACATGGACTAACTATATGGAACCCAATTATATTATTGCTTAACTACAAAATAAATTTAAAATAATAGTAGTGATGGCAGCAATAAATAAATATATTTTATGTTTTTAAGAACAATATCCAATGTTAGGCTAAAATTGAAAAGTTATATGAAAATATTAATAATATAATTTTGAATAAAAAGTTATATAGTATGGTTATTAGACAGAAGACTTGTGGAAAATATCATCAGCTATGCAATCTTCATGTTTCATTTAGGGCACCAAAGAGATTGTAACATGAATTCTCATCTTAGTTTTTTGCCAGTGGCCTGACCAACAAATTTCAGACTTACATGACTCACAATCACACAAGACAATTCCTTATAATATCTCTCTCTCTCTCTCTCTCTCTCTCTCTCTCTCTCTCTCTCTCTCTCTCTCTCTCTCCTCTCTCTCTCCATGCATATCTTAGTCTCAATGAGCCGCCATCAAAACACCATGGTCTTTTCCATTATTCTAGAGCATGGAAATTCTGAAATCAAGGTTCTAGCAGAGCTCAGTTCTTGGTGAAGACTCTCTCTGGCTTGTAGGTGGCACCTTCTCAATGAGTAGAAAAGAGAGTACAAGCTCTCTGATGATTTTTTTCCTTTTCAAGGGAATTACCCCAAGCTCATGACCTTATCTAAGTCTAGGAACCTCCCAAAGGCCCCATCTACAAATAAATCACATTGGGAATCAGAATAACAACATATAAATTTGGCAAAAGGAAGGAAACAACTCAATTCATAGCATAGGTTCTTTCAATAGTTCTCTCTTAAATAGATAGATAGATAGATAGATAGATAGATAGATAGATAGATAGATAGATAGATAGATAGATATCATATTGTCTGTTTCTCTAAAAACTCTGACTCATACACATTTTTTACTTTATAATCTCTGAGTTCTAAACTCCAAATGGTCATCTCTGGTCAAATTGGTCATTTCAGATCACTCACTTTCTTACTGCCATCTCAGCTGTTCTTTATCCTCAGTGAGACCTACAAAACTATATCACTTTATTTCTTGCAAAACTATCACCTGACTTCTAGTGTCAGTAGCTATTCTCATCTGGATACTCAAAACTACCTTGTAGCTGGCACAGTGGCACTTGCCTGTAATCCCAGAGACTTGAGAGGCTGAGGCAGAGATCTGCATGTTTGAGGCCAGCCTCAACAACTTAGCAAGGCCCTAAGCAACTTAACGAGAACTTGTCTCAAAATAAAAAACGAAAAAGGACGGGGATGTGGCTCAATGGTAAAACTCTGTATTCAATCCCTTGTACCAAAAAACAAAACAAAACAAAAAATCTACCTTGTAATTACTAGATTTATTCCAAATTTCCACCTCATTCTTCAAGTCACTAAAGACCTCAGTGACTTTACTTGTACCCAACTAATCAAGACTTTTTTATTCTTACTTAACATCTTTGTGCCTCCCCCATCCTCTGTTTTGTGGTACTGAGGATAGAAACTAGGGGTTTTCTACCATTGAACTACATCCCCAGACCCTTTCAGGTTTTATAAAATTTTGAGACAGGGTCTCCTTAAGTTGTCCAGGCTGGTCTCAAACTTGGGATCCTCCTGCCTCAGCCTCCTGAGTAGCTAGGATTCCTAACTCTGTGCACTACCATACCCAGCTTATTTGTGCCTTTTGACCCTTTGATTATCCTTTGTCTATACAGTATAAATATAATATGCAAACATTTTGTTTGTGGCATATGTTTTAAAGAATATGTAAAGATTAATTACAAGATACATGTTACAATAACATCATAGATCTATTTTATTTTTACTTGACACTCTGGAACCTTTCCACAGTTTCTGGTCACTATTAGATGCTTAATAAAATCTTCTTGAATAAATAAGCCCACTCATGAAGACAAATTCTACATAGATTGATGATGAATGTCCAATGACATGGTGAAAGAAATGAGTTAATATCATTAAAGTAGTAAGAGGGAGAAGTTCTGATAATTGTTCCTCTCTATATTTTCAGTAAGTGGCAGAGTTCATTCAGTCCATGGGAACAATAGAAATGCTATATACTCCACTCTATCCTATAAAAGAGCAAAGGATCCATATACTTTCCTGTAGAATAAATCTTGCAATAACCTTCTCATACTCTAAAACATTCTCCGCACACATGGTGCCAGTCTGATTTACTGGAAAGCATACTTGACAGGGACAGCAGACCTCAGTTGTAGTTCTTTTCCTGGCTAATTTGCTGTATTTTCCAAGAGAAGTTAGTTAACTTCCTTAGAATTCAGTTTCATTACTTGTGAATGAATTGGATTTGATTATTTCTAAGATCTTTCTAAGCTCTAAATTTCTATTCTAGTCTGATGATATTTAAATTTTTAAAGCCCTTACTTCTTACTCATTCTTTAAAAACATAAATTTGCCATGCAGCACTTTTTCTTGCCAAAAAAACTTTGTCAGCATTTCAAGATGCTTAAACATAAACTTTTATACATCCTAATGCAAAAAATGCTAATTTCTTAGTCTTTTTAACCTCTTTAGTCTTCACAAAGATTATGACATGTATTCATTATTTTAGTGGTACCACTAATAAATAATATAAACTAAGTTTTCAGAGTTGGAATGTATTTCACAGAGATTTTTTCCTCTTTAATTTGATGATATAGTATTTGCTCCATATTATTTGTATCAAACTAGGGAAGACATTTTCAAAAGTACCCATTCAAGAAATAAAATAAGCCAATTTAGTATTAGAAATAAAAAGAAATATAACTATAGAAACAGGATATTTTTATTTTAAGTGAACACAATGTGGCGAGTTAGTAGGAATAATCTGGATGCCTAAATAGATAATTGTCCAGGAAATATAAGAAAGAATATTTTTTCTGGATGAAATTTAAAAGTTGAATGTACCATGGCCATTAAGAACACTGAAGGCACTCAGCACAGGTGGCACAGGCCTGTGGCTCAGGAGGCCAAAGCAGGAGGATCACAAATTCAAAGCAAGCCTCAGCAACTTATGGAAGCCCTAAGCAACTTAGAGAGACCCTGTCTCAAAATAAAATGCAAAAAAGGGCTTGGGAGTGTCTCTCAGTGTGCCTAGGTTCAATCTCTGGTACCAAAAAAAATTTTTTTAAACACTGAAGATAATCAAAATTTGAGCCTCAAAAACTATAAACTACCCCAAAAAATCTAGACATAAATTTTTCCTAAGCTTCCAAAAGACAATTTGTAATCTCTAACATGTTTTAGGAAGTCAAAAAGAGTGAGTCATCCCACACAATGCTACTAGGCCATTATTAATTTGACAATTAAAGTAGACAAAAACAATTCAAAAATAGGAAACATTTTATACTCCTTTAGAAACAGATAAGGAAGTTCTGATTAAGATATTAGTAAACTGAACATGGCACAGTATATTTTTTGAAATACATGGTAACCAATAGACTAAATAAAGAATCGCAATGATGCTTCAACATAAAAATCAGTTACTATCTTAATAGGAAAGAAGAAATTTATTTATTTCAATAGATACTAAAATGCTTTCGCTAAAACTTACTCCTGATAAAAACAAACAAAAATTCAGCAAACTAGTAATATACGAGTACTCTACCTAAGTTGATATAAAGCATTAACTTAAAAATCCACAGCAAACATCATACTAATTGGCAAAAATAAATAAATAAATAAATTCCCATAGTATTTCCCCTACCTCTGTTTCTAAAATTAGATATGGAAAATAAGTCATGTACATAAGACATTAAAAAAAGAAACAAGTTAATCTTTAATGACAATCAATGTGATTTTCCCACAGAAAAATCAAAAGAATTTATAAATTAATTATTAATAAGAGTTCATCAAATTTGATGGATAAAAATTTGACATATGACTAAAAAGCATTCTAATAATAAACTATTAGAAATGTTATTGAAAATATAAGATTCTTTGAATCACAACAGTCAATACATTAGAGTACCAAATAGAGGTACACCAATGCTTTTTTGGTCAAAGCCCAGGTGTTCAAGTGTTAAAATTAATAAATGACCACAATTGTGATAAAGTCAAATAGGACTATCATAGATGAACTAACATAGATGATTGAGATTCTATAAATGGGACATCAGTAATAAATACACAATCAAAAATTAATCTGAAAAAATCTGAAACTTTATAAAATATGAATTTTATTATTTAAAATGTTTGTTGTAAATATCATTTCATAATGCAGGAAAATTTTGTTTTCCTCCTCTCAGATGCTATGTTGCTTGTGCAGCTACTGCACAGAACATGTGTACCATTAAATGCACATATATTTACAATTAAAGTTTCTTAATGGGAGAAATTCATGGCCTAAATGGAGTTAAATATCCAAAATTTAGAGTTTGTTAGTTTCCTTTGTTTACATTTTTGCATATTGTACAGTGAGAATTTGCGCAAACATTAGAATTATCTTATATCTATAATCTCTAATATTCTGCCTTACATTATTTAAATCCTATAAATATTTGTTGGTATTTGATATCTTTCTTAAATACATAGCATATTCTCTGCCAATATTCTAATCTCATTTTCAAATTCTAATTTAATCTTCAAATTTATTTTCCTACATATTATCTATTTGAAAATTTATAATGGTTTACTTATGACATTAGCATTTTATAATCACTTTTAATATAGCACTGTATATTTTCAATAATAAAAGCAATTTTCAAAATGACACAAAAATTTACTACAAAATTACTATAGAAATGATGATAAAATGTGATGGTCATTGTTATCCAAAATACATGTATAAAGACACAAATTGGTGTGAATATACTTTGTATTCAACCAGATATATGAAAAATTGTGCTCTACATATGTATTATTAATTGTAATACATTCTGCTGTCATATATGAATTTTTTAAAATTTAATTTAAAAGAATCATAGTACTAAAAAAACACAAGAATTTTCACGAGGAACATCTAGGATGTTTACATATATTTAAATGAATATTCAGATATTTATAATAAATACAAATAATATTGTCTTATGTATATTACTATTATTGTAACTTTGTTTACATTTGAAACACATCTTTGAGATTACAGAATTTTTAGTCATCCTCAAGTTCAAGGATACCATGGTCAAAGAAAAACTTCATGTAACACTAATAACTAGGGATAAATCTAACAAAAAACATAATAACATTCTGAATAATATAAATAAGGGACTTAATAGATGGAAATAAATCATGCTTATAGATAAAAAGTCACCCTATTATAAAAATATTATTTTTCCATATTAAGTAACAATCTCATTTTATTCTAAGAAAAATAAAAGCTACACAGGAATGACACACAGTTCAGCTGCCTTTTGAACCAATCAGCAAAAAAGGCAGATCAAGTCATTTCTCTTCTGTTTATATTTCCTAAAAAAATAAAACATTCTTCTTCAAACATCCAATAATTCCTGCAAAATACGACTGATGACTTGATGAATCTGACAATAATAATTCAAAAGTGATTCCTCAAAATTTATAAATTATCAAATTTATGTATGATCATGTAAAATTATATTTAGGTAGAAAATATGAACAATATTTTCAGTGAAAATTAAAGGGTAAAATTAAGTTATTTGGGCTGGAAGTGTGCCTCAGTGGTAGAATGTGTACTTAGCATGAATGAGGCCCTGCCCCACACCAAAAAGAAAAAAAAAACTTATTTATATACAGAGTATTATTTTAAAAAATAATTTTAAGCATTTAAATACCTGAATCACAATGATTTCAGTTTACCAAAAGCATTTATTTTATATATAATTATGATTATTTCTCCTAAACTTCCAATTATACTTTCAGCTCCAATATTAGCTAGTGCCAACATTTCATGTTTATAAGATCTCATGCACCCCTTTGCCATTTAGCATAGTGAATACCCATTTGTAAACAAAATGGTGATACATTATGATAGCCAAAGGGCAAAGCTTTACCTGGACAGAGATTCATCACTTTTTAATGCAGCACAGCTTGAAGCTTGCAATATCATCAAGCACTCTGAAAGGTTCTTGCCAGAGATTGATGACTTAAACAATTATGGATACTTAATAATAACATCAACAACTGCAGGTTAATATTGCACAGAACAGAAATATTACTTTTATTCTTGTCCAAATTGGCCAAATTTTATCAATATTTTGACAAAGAAAATGCTATAGAAAACTACACTTATTATTTCACATCAGTAATTATATGGGGCATACAGATTGTTATATTAGCAAGTACCTTGTCAAAAGTAATTCACCTAAAAAATCACAACATGTTAATACATTATGTCACAAAATAATGATAAATTTTTCAAGATAGCATTTCATTGGCTCCATAAAACATAGAAAGCATTAAATGGCAATCTAGAAAGAAAAAGAACATGCTGTCCCATTTGTCTTGATGTCAAACATATACAAAAAACTTTATGATATATTTTACTTATGTCATCTGTAACATATTTATAAGATAACGGTGTCAAAGAAGATGATTTTCTGGTTTTCTTCTCTCATTTTTTCCAGAAAATGTTTTAATTTCTATCATCAATTTGATAATTGCAGAGATTATCAAATTGATAATCAAACTGATTTTCAAATTGCAAAATTGCTGGAAGTTGCCTCTATTTAGACTAAAAATGGTTTTCCTACATATATAATTTAGTCAATTTTAATAATTTCATTAAAGTATTAGAATGATGGCATGACCACTGTGACTGAGCATGATAAGGTAAAGTTAGAGTCTCTGAAATAGTCTGAGAGGAGATCAGCTGCAAATGTAAACTCCATGGCTGGTTCACATTCATTTCATAACTTGCTATTTTAATACTTTCCAAGCTTTGTGTATGTATATAAAATTCAAGAATACAATTACATAAGATACAAATCAGCATGTGACTTCTAATTTACATTTGTAGTGGACATTATCAACAAAAAAAGGCCATTAAAAAGGTTATTTCTTTACTAGTGAATTAATGATAGAAAGACAACCAGTGTAAACTATTCTTCAGACAAGCCAATAATGAAAACATAGCTGAAGCAGTAAAGCTTGCCAAGTACTGATGAGACTCAGGAGAAATTCCTTAACAGATGTTTCCCTGAGCAAATATATACTTTGCCTACTCGGATTATGATGGCCTTGAGAATTCGTGATTTGATTCAACATTCAGCTACTCTTCAGCAGTCTCATAAAAATATAATTTGTACAAAGAGTATATTCACATTTTCCTTTCCTAAAAACTAATATCTACCATATTTATATAGTTCTCAGTCCCACGTGGTGAAGCAGTGGTCCAACAGTATTCTTAAACACCATAATTAAGGTTGTGTCAGCATTTTATTATGAGTAAAAAAAGCCAAAGACTTTTCTTTCTCCCCCCTCCAATTTTGTAAGCTTCCTTTAGTTGAGAGCCCACTGACAGCAATAATCAGCTTTCATCTCCCATTTGCCTCCTGCTAAAGATTTCTGATATCTTGCTCTTTACAAAATGATTGAATAAATTGTGTACAAACAAGTTTAAAAGAGTTTTAAAAAACCCACAAGATCACCTCTTACCATTTGACCTTTCTAATCATAATGATATTCTGAATATTCTGAGGACCTCTATCTGGAAGAGCATTAGCAGGAAAAAGTTGGTGGTTTATAATAGCAATTTTAAAAAGTATATAGAAAGTAGTGAGTGTTACAATTACTGAGCTCCATTATAATTGCCTATCCACTGACACCTCTGCAGGTTTGCTATTATCTATTTATGTGTATTAAAGCCCTAATAGTTTTAATTATTTCTTTCTAAAGATCTTCCATTGTCTAGTTTTTTTATTGAGTGACATATCAAAATATATACTTACTAGTTGTGTGACTTTGGGCAATTTGTTTAATTGCACCCCAACCCCATATCTCCTAGTATTGAATGTAGTTAAATGTATATCAGTTTCATCAGACTATGTGAGGATTAGATTGGATTATCCATGTGTTAATGAACAGTGCCTAGAATTTAATGATGCATATCTTCTCCATCCTTACCTACTACAGCTTCATTTTAGTTATACCACATGTCCCCTCATCCTGCAGACACATGACTTAAAGTGCAGATATAGAACTTTCTACCTAAAACATTAAAAATTCGAAACCATTTTTCTTTTTAGTCTAATACAAACTACAAATTAATCAAATCAATGACTGCTGTAAGATTAATAAATTATCCTCTGAGCCCCATGAAGGGGAAAGGCCATGTCTCTTTTATCAGCAGAGTACCTCATGCCTGGCACACAGGCATGTGTTTCGTAAAATATTAGTCCAGAGCTATTAAATAGTTATGATATTATGTGCAGTTACACAACCACTTAAGTAAAAATAATTCATCTCTGAGGATATAAATTCAATTTCTTATATGGCTTATAAGTGAAAAAAGATGAAACTTTTTTGACATTATTTTTACAGCTTTTACATGAATCATATTATAACTAATATTAACTTACACTTTCAACAAGAGCTTTGAGCTAAAATTGAAAGCTGTGCTCTATTGCTATCAAGGTGTACTATTCAAATGGCCTAAACACAGTGAATGGCAGAAAATGAAAAGCCCACAGAAATCCTGAGCTAAGGATGAATTCAACACACCTTTTAAAGCCCCTGAAAAAATATTACTATGCAGTACCTCCTATTGCTAAACTAAAATTGTCCCAGTCCTCTCCTCATTCCTAATTTATATTTGAGAATTTCCAGTATTTCAGTAGTATCTTTTACCTGGCTCCATTTCAAGGAATATTTGCATGTTCATAATTAAAAAGAAGAGTTATTTGGTTGATAATACTTTCCACTTATATTTTGATTTTTATGCATTTTATGTTATCTTAAAATATTAATGAACATTTGGTAGAATTTAGTGAGCACCCAATGATAATTTGACCATGTCCCAAATTTATCAATGGTAAATTAACCAACAGTACAGCCTTTCACCTTAACAAAAGAATCACCAACACATATTCTAGCTGTACTCATTGGTTTCTTTTCATTTGCATTCTCAGGTTTGACAGGTAGAAGATTCAGTAATATAGCCTTTTAAAATTGGCTATAATGCATTATCACAGAATCTAAATATTTAGGTGTGTCTTAATAGACAAGAACATTCAAATCGTTCAAGGATTTCTCTGTTATCAAGAGATAATTCACATGTACCATCTTCCCTTAACAATTGTGATATTCTCAGCAGTTGAAATCTTTTAGAATCATTAAATGACTCTGCATTATGCCACTTCTCTTGCTGTCTAACCTCCATGCTTTCTCTGCCTTGCTTTGCCTTACTGGCTCTCAGAAATGTGTGTCGGAGTAACTGGGGCCTTGTCTTCCTCATGCTGCCTGACAGGCTGCTATTTTGCCATTGCCCTCCTGGGAGCGCTGCTGGACTGTGAGCCTGCTCTGGATGTTTACAGCTGAGTTTCTGCCAATCTCCAACCAGTCCCAAAAAGAGAAAAATTCTTTGTTAGATTAACAGTGCGTGCTTTTAACCAGTGCTATAGGCCATGGATTTTACTTCTGATTCCAAAAGACAACTTGTTTATATCAATGAGATACAAGCATTGAGCATCCTAAAGGTAGTTAAGTTGTTTTTCTAGGTGGTAGTTTTGCAAAGAACATGCACCATTAGTGCAGGTCTGTATCACTTCATTATACAGACTGTATAAGCATTCTTTTTACTGAATTGAACTGAAGTGATCGCACTTTTCTGCCTTTTAATTCATAACATTTAAAATATGGATGAAATAGTAAACCTAAATCTGTTTATTAATAATACTATAGAATTATGTATTAATAATTGTTTTAAATTTTGTATTTTGATTCATCAATACTCCTTATGGAAAATATTCTTTAAAAATCTAAATATATTAATATATAAGCACTTACATAGCCTAGAATAAGTATTATATGGTTTTATCAAAAATGTTGTTAAGCACTTAATAGTGTCTCTGTCACATCTTTTATTTCTGAATAAAATGTAAGTTTACTAATCTTGCCTTTTATAGAGATCATATTTATAGTAAAACATATTTTAATGTATGTGGTTTCTGTGTTTAAACTTATTTTTCATGTGGTATGTGATACAAAAGAACTAGCTGAAGTAGTGAAGAAAACATCAGTTAAAAATAATATTCTTCCAGAAATGTGTATTTATCATCAGAACTACTTATTGCCATGAAAGTACAAAAATAAAGCTGAGTGATATTTATGAAAACATGAAGAAGATCTGTCATAATCCCACTAAAATCTTACAATGACTTCCCACTGGAATAAAAAATGTAATACAAGATTCTGCACTGTTTGCATGGTTGACATGATCAGCCACTCCCTCTCCAGCTTCCTCTTCATGTATCCTCCATTCCTTTTTCCTGGCCTGCTCCTAAAGCCTAAGCTCACACAGTAACGCACTTCCTTCAGTTTTTCATGCAGCATTAGGATATGCCTGCCTTGTCTCTGTTCTTGCACATAATTTATCTTTCCTAGAAGGCAATCTCTCCTGGCTAAACAGCATTCTTCTTTAGGCTATCAGCCTAAATGTCACTGTCTCACAGTCATAGCCTTACTCTCCCTCCATTCTGGATAACCCTCTGCTGTTCTTTCACAGCACTTATAACATTTGTAATTTGCACAGGCATTTGTGTGATTGAGTGTCATTCGCTTCTTCTGAAGTCTGACTGGGGACCTTAGTTTACTGTTTAAAACTTGGCTTCCAAAGAATGGCTAATTTACCTGGCTAGGTGGTGCACACCTATAATCACAGCGACTCCGAAGGCTTAGGTAGGAAAATCTCAAGTTCAAAGCTAGCCTCAGCAACTTAGCAAGATTCTGTCTCAAAATAAAAAAAAATAAAAAGGACTACAGATGTGGCTCAGTGGTTAAGTACCTCTGGATTAGATTCCAACCCCTGCCAAAGAAAGAAAGAAAGGCTAATTATGTTCATAATTCCAGCTTGGCCAACTGATAGCTTTGCGGCCTTAGTTTTATCATATATTAAATGTAAAAGTTCAATGAGTGTGTGTGTGTATACACACACACATATATATATGTGTTTGTATATATGTATATCAGATATATCAAACGTATATTTATATATATAGTACAGCCTTAGAAAATACACTTAGTAATTTTTAATCAATAATAGTGTAAAAAATAGTATCTCTTGTCATATAGATTTTTATATTATGTATATATACATATGATTTATAAAAGGCTTACAGTAATTAGTACCTAAGTATCACAAGGCATTTTGTTCATTATAGTTATGTGCTGCATATTAATGTTTAAGTCAATGATGTTCTGCATATGTGACTGTGATACTATAAGGTTATAATGCAGCTGAAAGGGTCCTACTTGCCTAGTGACAGCATAGTCACCATATAATGTCACAGCCCAATGCGTTACGCATGTGTTTGTGGTTATAATGGCATAGACAAACCTATTGTACTACCAGTTCTACAACTGTAGCAAATACAATTCTGTACAGTGATAATAGACAACTATGTTACTGGTGTACATATTTACCATATTATACTTTTATCATATTTCAGAGTATACTACTTCTACTTCCAAAAAAATCATTTACTGAAAAATGGTATGTCATGTTATGACAACAGTAGCCTTATCCATACTGTGTTTACCAAGTCTGTTTTGTTTTTGCAGTACTGAGGATTGAACCCAGGGTCACACTACCACTGAACAATATCGCCTGCCTTTGTATTTATTTATTTATTTATTTATTTATTTATTTATTTATTTATTTATTTATTTGCCTATTTTGTAGGAGACGTAGGTTTTCATTAAGTTGCTCATGCTGGTGTCAAATTTTCAAATCTCCTAACTCAGCCTCCCTAGTAGCTGGGACTACAATTGTGCACCACCATGCCCAGCTTACCATGTCTCTTGATGGTACCAAGGGCACATTGAGTGACTGACCTATATTATCTTTGTATAAGTACACCCTATGA
The DNA here is from genome assembly GCF_052094955.1 of Ictidomys tridecemlineatus. Classification (NCBI taxonomy): domain Eukaryota; kingdom Metazoa; phylum Chordata; class Mammalia; order Rodentia; family Sciuridae; genus Ictidomys; species Ictidomys tridecemlineatus. The sequence continues at coordinate 27,661,138 of NC_135490.1, forward strand.
TAGCTGCACGACAATAAAATTACTAACGAAACATTTATTTGGATTTTAACTTTCTGGAATATTGTGAGATAAGTATGAGGGTGAAAAACAACAGGAATAGGGGACATACATACAGACTTTTAAATCCCTTTCCATCCTCCTTGCCATTCTCATCTCAAACACTTCAGGGTTTAGACTGGAATGTAGCAGGTTTTGACCAAGAAAAGTTATTTAATTCACTTATTTATGAAAAATTTTTTAGCATGTTCTATCTGTTGGAGCCATAGTAGAAATTCCTGCCTTTCTGGAACTTGTCCTCTGTATCAGTGTGAATTAAATGGATATCTTTGGTTTGTTCCCAACTCTTCATGGATTTCTAAAGTAAATGTGAAGGAATATCTTTAAATCTCTCTCTGGAAAATTTCAGACCTATTTACTAAAACTTCATAAGGGATTCTGAACCTTTAGAGCAGCTGTGGGGTCTTCAAGTACAATCATAGAGAATCTAACTAAATTAATGAAGCATTTCCCAAAGTGTGCACTATTGTAATGAATGCTACCCAAAATGATGCACATTCTGTGCACAAATGTGTATAAAGAACAGTAGTATAAAAGCATATTTGATTATTGTTTTTGTGGGGCTTTTTTTGTTTTTGTTTTGTTTTGTTCTGTTACACTTTCTGTTAACCCTGGGACTTACTAACTAATATATCTGTTTAAATATCATTTTAGCCTTTTCCTATTGTATATACTTTCTTAAATTACTAAATGTTTCTCTGTTTTTAGTTTCCACATCCATAAATGGGGATAATAATAGTTTTTCATCATTAAATTATTGAGGACTAAATAAATCAATACATGTAAATTGTTTAATATAGCATTTGGCACTTGGGAGGTACTTAATAAATGTTAATGGTTATTTTTGTTATATGTGTTCTAATTAAATAAGGAAATCTCTATTCCATAAATTGATTTTGCAGAATATACTTGGAGATCAGAACATTAAACATGCTGAAAAAGCCAATAAAGTTCATTCTGAGAACTTCAAAAATGAAGCCCTCAGTCAACAGACTCACTTAAATCAGCTCTTTCAAGAAAGGCACATAGGAAGGGATCAGCATCCATGTTACAGGGAGGTGTTAAAGGTTACAACAGTGAAAGGAAGTCCTTTTCTAACCAAAACAACTTCAATTACATTATCATAAAGTGTATTTGCACATGTTATGTGGCAAATGGCAGTACAGGTTGTCTGTATTATGATCTCTCATAATAGCAGTAAGATCTCTTACATTTTCTCCAAAAATCATGAATAAAAAATGCAAACTGTTAATAGAATCTTCACATTGAATGCCACTAACCCCTAAAGCTGGTTTCCATACATAAATGATGAATTTACAACAAATACTCTGCATGTAAATATTATTTAAAGCAATTATTCTCCTGAGTCCTTCCCATATAACTCATTTAAAATTCCTTACCCCCAAATTCCCATTCTATGGGAAGAGATTCTTTTCTCATCAGAACATGGGGAATAATAATTTGGGGCAAAAATTAAAGGTTTGTATAGATATTAGAATGATACTTTTTCAAAACAATGTTTTCCTTTAGTTTTTTTCTTTCATTGAATTCTTTTTTAAGTAATGAGCAAACCCATGTTTAGAGCAGGTACCCAAGTATTAAAACAAACAAACAAACAAAAAAAACCACAGTGTAAGTTAGTTTCTATATATGCACCACTTGCATATACAGGTCAATTGGACTTTCTCCTATGGCTTCCATGCAGTCAATATTTTTCATGCTGTTTATGTGCACTGAATTCCAGTTCAATTTTCTGTAATAAAACGAATTTCCCCAAACATCAAAATCAATTAACTGACAGTATATTTTTCATTTTTTTCTTATTAATTTGTATGAAGAAGACATGCTTACATCAGAACCTATATTTTTAAATGTATCAAATTAGCCATACATTAAGCTAGTAGTTAACAGTATATCATATGAACAACATACTCAGTTTTCCCCAATTACTTCAATGAGAAGATTAATACTCTTACTTAGTCTAGGTGGGCTATATCTTCCATGCCATACTTTTGAAAGATAAGGATGGTCTCCCTGTGCCTGAAATGCAAAAATATTAATGATTAATATGCAATTATTGATTAATTTATGTTAATATAATAAATATTTATTGGATAAGAAAAATGCATTACCATTATATATAAAACTAAACATCAAACTCATTTTAGTCATAATCTGGATGTCACTTATTTTCATAATTTAAGTATATTAAAGAGAAAGAGAATTCTCTGTGTCATAGACCATTCTAGGGAAACCAGAATTATCTGTCTTATGGTTTTATCAGATATGGTTTATAAGTACTATGAAAATATAACCAAATATTTATTGCTTATAATTTTCATTAAAAACAAATTAGTAAACCCAGCATGGTGGTATACAACCATAATCCCATCCATTTGCAAGCCTGAGGCAGGGAGACAGCTAGTTCAAGACAAGTCTCAGCCCAATATTGAAGCCCTAACAATTTAGCAAGATCTTATCTCAAAATTAAAAAAAATAAAATAAAAAAGGCTGGGGATGAAGCTCAGTGGTAAAGCACCTAAGAGTTCAATCCCCAGTACCAAAAACAAAACAGTAGTGACTTAGTTGAATTGTACTTGAGTATGATAATTCTTACTGTTGGGCCATATCAACCAGCATGTTCAAACTACATTCCAATGTATTGCTAACTGAGATCTAGGGTAATAGTTAACAATATTTGCTCATTGTAACTGAAATTATACATGCAAATTATGTTCCTCAAATTTAATGCACACGTTTGACATTTGGAAAGCGAAAGTGATGCCAAAACCATTGTCTTATCTTTTTGGTGTTTTCTTAACTTGTAACATCATCATGGAAATTTTAAGATTTTCTGCTTCATCACCATGTGTCCTTTTTCCTGCTTCTTTTGTTTTTATAGAGAGTTGTATCGGAAACAGTAGTGACATCAGTCTCTCAATACTGGATCCAAGTTCAGTGGTTATCTCAATGTAACAGGTCCCTTATGGATCTGTTCTTGATTGAAGAAGTCATTTCTGTTGGCTCAACTAAAATCTGACCTTCCAGTATTCCTTAATGTAAGCCTGCATTTTGTGCTTAATCTCCTCTTTGGAGATACATTTATTTCTTAGGAAATCATTATTCGGTGGTAAAGGACAAATATGTTACACAATTTATTGTCAAACACTGAAAGAGAATCCAAATAACAGGGCATTTGGAGCAAAATGTTAAGAAATTGATCTAAGTAAAGATATACCATTGATATTTGCATTTGCTTATTTTTATACCTTTGCTGTAAATTTGAAATTATTTTCAAATAAAAATTTTTATAAAATAAACATTTTTAATAATATATATTCTTAGTTGGCTTAGTACCTTGAAAGGTACTGCAATGTAATTAGGTTACATACAAAATGCCCTTGAAATGGGCTCATGGATTTTAGTGAAGAGGCCAGAATGAAAAAGACTAAATGGCAGCACTTCACCACTAAAAACAAGGTGTTCATCATTACAAACACAGGCAGCAGAGACAGAAAGCTAATCAGAATAAATTATCCTGTAGGGATCTTCAGTAGTTCCTAATTAACCATGCATCCCTTGGACACATCAGGTGAACTACTAGGATTCTACCTCATCAGAAGAAACACCAGACCCTAGGGTTGCAAGTAGAAGCCTGATTTGGGCACCATAAGAAAGCAGAAGACACTCCTGTCTAATTCTTAGACATAAACTACTTCTCAAGACCAAGATGCCCTCAAATAAAGAATAAAATGGATTCCCATAAAGAAGAAACTTCTTTCTAGAAGACAAATCTCAAATATAGATTAAAAACACATTTTAATACCAATAAATATAATTAGATAATTTTTGTCCAATATAGCCAAGAAAGGTAGGTCATCCCATGTCCCTAACCATGGAAATACTTGAAGCACAGCATTATTTCCACTCCAACACATGCAGCACATTAGAATGTTTTAATTAACAGCTGTTTGGAAGCTACTACTTCAGTTGACTAAAAGTTTGAGACTAAATTGAATTGACTATTTTATGACCTGCTGGGCTACTTGACCCTTTATCTATGAGTCACTGAGTAGGTAAATTATGAAGACATGGTACTTTAGCCATTAGAATGGTTCACTGAATTAAAAAACAAGCTAAAGTACTAATATTAAAGCACCAAATATACACTATTTACCTATGATGGCTTCAAATCTATTTCATTTTCAGACCAGGGAATACACGAGGAGCTATGAATCATGTCAAAGATACAAAGGGATTACTGATAATGTAAAAAGTTTTTTCAGCCTAACAGCTGTGCAGGAAAATTTTCATAATAATGATTGCATTTAATTACATAAAGAGCAGTAAAGTCTCTTTCATTTTATCTCAATAATGAAGCCTTGATTCTGAGGATAATCCTGAGCCTTCTCTATCAAGGCCAGCATGTAACAGTGAATTCAATTCCCAGTCTTAACTATCCTTAGAGGATAAAACAAGAATAATATCTCACATACATTATAAAGATGAAAAATACTGCCTTGGGGCATATTTTCTTTAATGTACTTTAAAAATATATAGAGATAGATAGATTAAAGAGGTACAAAAAAAATTAATCCCTAAGTAGTTTCCAGAGTTAACTACAATATCATTCAATAAAAATTAAACAATATATAAGAGAACCCTTGTTTAAAAAAGAAAGAATGAAAGAAAAGAAAATTAGTACTTTGTTAAATTTTGCAGTACCCATGCTTGTTTGTGTGAGATGTAGCCATGGCCTCTCATGACTTACAAGATAACTAGGTTTATGAAAATAATTAGAGAGCCCAGCTCTGCCTTGTAAACTGGAGTCTTGAGGTTAATTAAAATGGAATGAATGTTGCACATATGAGGACCATGAATACAGCCTGAGAGTTAAGTATGCAGAATTCTTCCATGTCCTGAGAACACAGGCAAAGAAAGAGAACACTATCAATTAACCAGAGCATTTTATATATTTTACTATAATCTTCTATTAACATCGACAGCAGATACATTATACCAATAGACTTTTTAGTTGTCTACAGCACTGATTTTATTCACAGCATTCAGACATTTTCCAAATATTTTTATAAATTTCTAAAATGTGGTAAATATTTTTCTTTACTTTTTTTAAAAGCATACTTGATGCAAAAATTTTGAAACAGCCTCACTGATTTCAGTGAAGATGTCAGATGTCCGCTAGCCTCATCGACCACATCTGACAAAAATTCAACTTCAAAATGATGTTTTCCTTAAAGTCATTCAAAAAGATGACAACAAAACAATATCAACAACATCAACAAAGCTGGTTCAAATGCCCTACTTCTAGCATGGAGTTAGAATCAGGAGGCCCAAGTTTAGAGCCAGAATCTACTGCTTCAAAAAAGGAGTAAACTGAGCAAGTCTCCTAAACTTTCCAAGCCCCTGTTTTAAAACATGAACTGGATACAAAAAAAAAAAAAACAACACCTTTTGACATTATGGTCTTTGTATGAGCATAAAACAGGAAATATGAATGCACTTTATTCTGTAAAGTACTAGCTACCTGATAGAATTTCACAAAAGGAAATGTAGCCCTTCATTCCTCTAGATAAAAAAGTTTTCTATTAATTTGTTATATGAAAGTAGGATGGCAGGGGCAAGGAAGTTATAAACCTCTAACATGTAGTTAAGTCTGCAATAATGGACAAAGGTAGGACAATACATTAAATTCCATAAACACACTAACCAATAAGAGAAGGTAATACAAGTCAGAGATAAATGAGTATACAGTATAGAAAGTCCACCAAATGTTCTATTTAAATGTGCCATGAATAGATCATGCATGTGCCCAATGAGAAAAATATAATCTTAAAAAAATATTGCCTCATAAAATACTCAAACTAAATGTATGTTAGTTTGTAACAGAATCTCAATAGTACACATAGAACCAACTAGAGTCAACTGAAGTCTAAAGAATAGTATTCTGTACTTAAAAGCCCTAGGAAGTTTCCTAAATGGCAGTGAAAATGCAGTTTACCAATCTGGGATATCAAAATAAAGAAAAAGCAAAATGATATCACAATGATATTGCATTTCTGGCCATTCTGAGTCAAGCATTTAGGAAGAAAACTGGGCGTTTGCAATGAAATTCAAAAACAGGAGCTTTATAGCATGGATTTGTGACATCATTATTGACAGACCACAAGCATTATCTCCCTAAATTTCTAGTCTAATATATTCTGAAGAACATGTAGTTAAGTGAAGTGCATGCATTCTACATTCATGCAGAATATATACATGTACACAGAAGTACAGACACTTATTTCTTAATCAGATAAAATTTAAATTGATTTTTCACTGTCAAATCCACATTGCTCTCCAAGTGGCCACTTTTCTTAGACAAATTAGAACCTAAATAGCTACTTCCAAGACTGTGCAATACCATATTACATTAATCCCAATCTAGATAATACAACAATTTCACTCCGGACTCCAAGTCATTTAAGAGAGCTCATTGTCCACACAAAATTTCAAGAATTTGGGCAAGCTCATTATTAGAGAGAATTTCAAATATAAATCAATTTATTAGGAGTAAGTATGAGAATACAGGGTTAACAATGCCCTGAATAAAAAAGACAATAAAATTCTATATTTTATTATATATATGTGTGTGTGTGTGTGTGTGTGTGTGTGTGTGTGTAAAATATATTCTACCTGGAGGCAAGTAGTCTTAGGGTTAGGCTAACAGTACAACATGGACAGAACATTGGATCAGTATCATGATGATTTTTATTTTTATTTATACTTTTCTTCATTGTCAAAAGATGATTGCCAAAGATGCAAAACACATCCAAGCAAGAAAGAATGGAGCAGAAGTAAAGATATGTATTCTATTCTATGTTTATACTTAGAGAAGCAATAAAATCTTCCTCAGAAATCACCCTGGTCATTTCTCTGACAATTCATCTTTCAGGATAGTCACATGCCTACTCTAGCCAAATCACCTATGAAAGTGAAAGGGATTGTCAAAACTAGCATTGAAGTATCATGTTCCATCCCTAGAGCTAGTACAATGTAAACCAAACAGCAATAAGATTTCTGTTTATAGGAGAGAAGTAGAATGACTTTGAATAGGCAATTAACACAGTCTTCCTCCCTAGATAATCTCACTCTAAAATGGGTCTGAACTCTGATTAAGGCATGTGCAAAAATCAGCAACAATAAGTATTGGCGAGGATACAGGGGAAAAGGTACACTCATACATTGCTGGTGGTGCTGCAAATTTGTGCAACCACTCTGGAAAACAGTATGGGGACTCCTTAGAAACTTGGAATGGACCACTATTCGACTCAGCTATCTAACTCCTCAGTCCATACCCAAAGCACTTAAAATCATCATACTGTAATAACACAGCCACATCAATGTTTATAGCAGCTCAGTTCACAATAGCTGCTACTGTGGAACCAACCTAGATGTTCTTCAATAGATGAATGGATAAATAAACTGTGGTATACAAGCATAATGGAATATTATTAAGCATTAAGAGAGAATAAAATTATGGCATTTGCAGGTAAATGGATGGAGTTGGAGAACATCACACTAAGTGAAGTAAGTCAATCTCAATAAACCAAAGGCCAAATGTTCTCTCTGATAAATGGATGCTGATCCATAATGAGGAGAGGGGGCATAGGAAGAATGGAGGATTGGGTAAATGGGAGGGGAAGGGGAGAGGGCATGGGGGTAGGTAAGATGGTGGAATGAGACAGATATCATTACCATAAGTACATGTATGATTGTACAAATGGTGAGACTCTACATCATATACAATCAGAGAAAAGAGTCAATGAGTGAAAATGCATTCTGCTGTCATGTATAACTAATTAGAAAATTTTTTTAAATGTTAATATTAAAAAAGAATAAAAATGGATCATTTCATCAACAAACTTTTTTCTACAAAGAATCACATCATAAATATTTTAGGATTTGCAGGCCATATAGCCCGATACATATTCCTCTGACATTTTTACAAACCCTTAAAAAGAATATAATTTTTTTTTTATTGGTTGTTCACAACATTACAAAGCTCAAATTCTTTTTTTGTTTGTTTCACTTGCAAGGCAAACAAAAATAGTCCATAGTCTGTAATTGACCCTTGCATGTCAAGACCTGAGCAGATGTGTGATTTAATTGGCTTAAGTATTTTCCATTCAGTTAGCACAACACAAATAACAGGAAATATTTCTTGGAAAAACTCATAATCTGGTAGAATACCTCCAAAAAAGCAAACCCTAAATTTAAAGAAATGCTTTCTTTTAACCTAGGGAATACCATAAAGATTTTTTTGCAATTTCAGTATTAAAATTTTTATACTAAATATAAAATAATACAAATATACTAATATATATACACATATATATTTGTATTATATACATGTGTGTATAAAATATACAAAATAATACAAGTTTACTTATAGACTTATTAGCTAAACTGGGAAAATCACACAGTTTTCAAGAACTTATACACATTGAAAGTATTAGTATTTATGTTCACTTGAGGGAATATATAAACAATGCAAAGTAGCCAAAACAGTACACCAAACTTTTTCAACTTACAATGTGGTTATATATCAATAGTCATCATAAGTTCAAGATAGTATGAGTAAAAAAATACACTTAATATACTTAACCTACTGAACATCATAACTTACTACACACTGTCAGATATGTTTTACATTTGTAATCTCATGGCTATCTGGGAGCTATGGCTTGCTGTTGCTGCCCAGAGAGTATCAAACTACACCTTACTAGTCCAGGAAAAGCTCAAAATTCAAAATTCAAAGTATACCATTTCTACTGAGTACATATTGCTTTCATAGCATCATAAAGTAAAAGAATCTTAAGTAGAATCATTGTTAGTTAGGACATCTTAGGATTTGCAAATATCCCGGGATACTGATGTTATTGCTAGACCTGGTGCTAAATTTTATTAATGTCTTCTGTCAAAAAAATCAACAAAAAGCCAGGTGCAGTGGTATGTGATTATAATGCCAGTTACTCAAATTACTCAGTAGGCTGAGGCAGGAAGATCACTTGAGCCGGGAGTTTATACAGCATGGGTAAAAAAGTGAGAGCCACCCTATATCTTTAAAAAAAGGGGGGGGGGAGAAAGGAAGAAAGAGAAAACCCAACAAAAATATGTACACACTGAACGCTTAATAGGCCAAGTTTAGAAAGTAATTTTAAAAACCATAGTTCTCAAAAGACATTCCTATGCTAAATAATAGAATCCAAGATTATGTGCTTTAAGTAAATTTAATCTAATTTTAATGTAAAAGATTAGCATTTTATTACTGAGATTTCAGCACTTTAAAAGGAATTTCTTAAAATCAGTTTCGAGAATGGATATTATCTAGGAACAAAAAAAAATTAAAAGAAAACATTTAATCTGAATCAATCTGATTGAGTCAGTGTTTGTAGAGTATTTGAGCCTGACTTTAAATCTTTACCAATATTACCTAAGATACCTGCTTGTATCCAAGAGACAACATCCACCCGCTCTTTGACACCATCAGAGGACCATTCAGTGCCTTATTCTTTTCTTCTTTTTCGTGTTGACTAAAGGAGGCACACTAAGTAATTCCTTTAAACAAAATGAAACAAGAAAAAAACAGGCATTTCTGAAAAAAGAATAAAACTGTCCCTTAGAAACTGAAATTGCATTTGGGAACTGTGTGTTTCTGTCTTTAAATGTAGTCAACAAAATTGTTCCTCTCTTGGAAATGTTTTGTTTGTGATGAGTTAGCTTTCTTTCTATAGACAAAGGTCCAGAGAAAGTTTCCATCACCAATATTTTCTTTCCTTGGACTTTAGAAATTAAAGTCCACAGATAACACACTTGCCTAGCAGCACAAAAATTTCCTAACCATGGAACTTCTGAGCCACTTTGGTATACTATCCCACCAAACTCCCTGGGGAGTGCCCTGGAATGTTTATGGGGACCTTAATCCTCTACAGATGCCCATTAAAATTTGTGGCAGGTTTCTCAATCGGCCTTTCTGCTACTTTTGTGCAAAGGAAGTTTAAGACTGTTTGAGGGCTCTAAACATCATAAAAGAGTCAGAGATAAAGTATGAAATATTCCTAGTAAAATCTTCTGAAAAAGAGTGTCTTGATAGGTCAACTCTAACCACTTTTACAGATTTGACAGAAGTCACAGTTTGGAATAACTGAAGTCAGGAGATCTGGTTTGAATCTTAGTGTTATTGCTTATCAACTTTGTGACTTTGTAAAATATTCCTCAATCTGTCTGACTCCTTCTTTTTCTAATTGGAGTAATGTTGTTTGTGAGCATTAAATATGTTAATGCTTGCACTCATTCCTAGACTTAGTTAATATTTTTTGAGTCAAGTCCTAAACTAATTGCTGGGAACACAACAGGAAGAAGATGCCATAGTCTTGCCTTATGAAAGTAGAAATGTTTGAGAAACTATAAAGCAATCCACATATGCTGGCCACTATGGTAAGACTACATGTGTGTTTGAGATAAACAGAAAAGACCAACTCCATTTAAGACAATAAATAACAAAAAGGGTTATTCAACATTGAGTTAATTAAAAGAAAAATGCATATATACATAAGCTTAAGAGGCTTTTTTAAAAAATATATGGGATTCACATATAAAGTAAAATTCTAGGTGATAGAGAAATTTACTTGATTCCACCTGCTAGACTTTGATCCATCCTTTTCAGTTTGGGTTGCTATCTGCTTCAGTGCAAAGACACAGTTAAGACAACAGCCTTACTAGCAGTAAAATTTGGATAGGACTTCAAAAGCCTGATGCTGCAACTCCATCATGCATCAAATTAGATTGCTGATGAAGTATGCCAAAACATATTCAAGGAAACAGTATAGCAAAACTTAATCATATATCAAATATTTTTAAATTATTCCTACCAAAAAAGTAAAGGAACAGTTTATCTATTAAAGAAATGTGTAATTGAGATATTTTAAGCCTTAATTTAAATCATCAATTACTTTTCAAAATCATAAACAATACAGATTGTTACATTTGGATTTATATATTTATATCAAACCCAGTGTGAACACCTTATTTTTTGTCCTCTTTTGACTTAACAGATTTATTCACTAACATGATTTAAACATGTTCCATATTCCTGTGTTGGAAATTTAATCCCTGAATTCATGTTAATATAATTTGGAGGTTGAACCTTTGGAAAGTGACTGAGTCATGGGAGTTCTGCCCTCTGAATGGATCCATCCGTCATAGGTTAATGTATTAATAGGTTATTATGGGAGCAGCTTTGATATACACGTGAACTCTCTCTGTGAATGTCTTGCTCTGTTTCACCATAAGATGTCCTCTGCGCAACTATGGTGTAGCAAGCAAACTTCATCAAATGAAGATGTCAGGTCCATGCTCTCAGACTCCCCAGACTCCAGGATTGTGAACTATATAAGTCTCTATTCTTTATAATTCACCCCTTCTGTGACATTCAGTTTTAGCAGTAGAAAATAGACTAAGATACCCAGGATGGGCCCATAGTAGTGCCAATTTTTCCCCCCTGGGGATTGACCCTAGGGCTTTATGCATGGTAAGTAAGTGCTCTACCACTCAGCTAGATCTCCAGCCCCTTTCTTTAAATTTTATTTTGAGACAGGGTCTCACCAAGCTGTGCAGGCTGACCTTGACCTTGCAATCCTCCTGTTTCAGCCTTCCAAGTAGCTAGGATTACAGGCATGCTCCACCATGTCCAGCTAGTACTGCCTTACTCTGTGCCCAAATTAGACTTGTATATCCTGATCCTTTTCGTTCCTATTATTAATATTACATGGGTAGGGGCAGAACTTAGATTTCCCCAGAACGTGTTTGTGTAGAGGCTGGTGTGAGTTCGGGAAAAAAGAATTGCTGTTTGAATCTACAAAGCTGGTCTTGAACACTGAACAAACCTCAGTCTGAGTCAGCATGGACTATGGAACAACTTCTCTCTATTAGCCACACTTCAGAGAAAAAGCTGAAATACATTCAAGGAAATACATTTTCTGCTCAACTGACTAATCATACCACCAGCTTATTCCATACCCCCACACAAGAATACACATCTGGAAGTCCTACTTCTGAATTTTGGAAAAGGGTCTTAAAGGAGATTGGTTAATGAGTTGCTAAAGATAGGATCCTAACCCAACAAGAAAAGCCATCAGGGGATTCTTGAGCAGAGGAAGCAGCATTTTTTTGAGTTCGAGGATTCCAACATGGTGGCGGGTGTGGAGAGATCAAGTCTCTGACCTCTTCAGCTGTGCGGGCATAGGGAGTCATAAACAACCTAAATTCTGTTGGCTCAGGATCACTAGGCACTGCTGAGCTGACGTGGATCTGGGGCGAATAGTCTGGGCCTCTCAGAACACACACTGAGCCCGGATCGGCTGAATTCAAGCTCCCGTTCGCCTGCTTCCCGCAGACAAACAGCTGTGACTCAGCACTAATCCATCCAGCTGAAACAACTGGTCAGCCCCACTGATCCCACGGAGGTAAATGCCTACTGAGCCTTCATAGGTAGTGGCCACAGGTTTGAAACGGGGCTTGGGAGAGACAGTAAGGACCCACCCGTTGCATTGGTCACCCGGCAAAGGGAAACGAACTGTCACCATTTGTAAGAGATAACACCATGGCAGAGAACTGACGTCACCAGACTGCGGCGGAGGAGATAACTTCATTGAAACCTGTGGCTACAGTGACTTCTTCCCTTCCCTTCTAATATCTTTCCTCCCAAGCATCAAATAAATTTATAGGAGTAAACAGTAACTCAGAAGTCAAACAGAACAAGAAGTAACATGAGCAGCTTCAAAAAGCAAGGAAGAAAAGGTGTACAAACAATGCAGGACAGCCTAAATATTCAGGAGGACCTACAGTCATCAGAAAAATGGTCATATAAAGAACTCAAAGAACACCTTAGACAGATGGAATGGAACCTTAAAGAGAATACAAGACAGCAAATTCAAGCAGCGAAAGAACACATTGAGAATGAATTACATAAACAGATAAAAGAAGAAGTTAAGCATCTTTATCAGGAGATAGAGATTATAAAAAATAATCAAACAATAATTCTAGAAATGAAGGAAATGATAAACCAAATTAAAAACTCAATTGAGAGTATCACTAACAGAGTGGAGCAAGTAGAAGCCAGAACGTCAGATAATGAAGACAAAATATATCATCTTGAAAAGAGTCTAGCCAACTCAGAAAGGCTGGTTAAAAATCATGAGGAAAAACATCCAAGAGTTATGGGATAACATAAAAAAACCAAACTTATGAGTCATCGGGATAGAAGAAGGTACAGAGATTCAACCCAAGGGAATGAGTAAGCTGCTGAATGAAATAATTACAGAAAACTTTCCAGAAATAAAAAAGGAAATAGATATACAAATTGAAGATGCACACAGGACACCAAGCACACAAAATCACAGTGGACCAACGCCAAGACACATTGTTATGAAGATATCCAATATACAGAACAAAGAGAAAATATTAAAAGCTACAAGAGAAAAGAGACAGATTACTTTCAGGGGTAAACCAATAAGGTAAACAACAGATTTTTCATCACAGACACTGAAAGCAAGAAGGTCATGGAACAATGTATTTCAAACACTGAAAGACAATGGATGCCAACCAAGAATTCTGTATCCAGCAAAATTAAGCTTCAAGTATGACAATGAAATAAAAATCTTTCATGATAAACAAAAGTTAAAAGAATTTGCAGCCAGAAAACCAGCATTGCAAAGCATTTTGAGCAAAACACTACACGAGGAAGAAATGAAAAACAATAACCAAAACCATCAGTGGGAACTGCCTCAGTAAAGACAGAGGGCAAGGGGAAAGATAATCATGGAGAAACAAACTAAATTTTTTAGAAAAAAGGATAAATAATCAAGCATGGCTGGAAGTACAAACCATATATCAATAGTAATTCTGAATGCTAATGGCTTAAACTCTACAATAAAGCGACATAGGCTGGTATCATGGATTGAAAAAACAAATCCAACAATATGCTGCCTCCAGGAGACACATCTGATTGGAAAAGACATACACAAGCTGAAGGTGAAAGGATGGGAAAAAATATACCATGCACACGGTCCTCATAAGCAAGCAGGGGTGGCCATCCTCATATCGAATAAAATCGACTTCAAGACTAAGTTAATCAAAAGGGATAAAGAAGAACATTATATACTATTAAAAGGAACCATTCACCAACAAGACATAACAATTATCAATATTTATGCACCAAATAATGGTGCTGTGACATTCATAAAACAAATTCTCCTCAAGTTCAAGAATCAAATAGACCACAACACAATAATTATGGGTGACTTCAATACACCTCTCTCACTATTGGACAGATCCTCCAAGCAAAAGTTGAATAAAGAAACTATAGAACTCAATACCACAATCAATAACCTAGACTTAACTGACATATATAAAATATATCAACCATCATCAAATGGATATACTTTTTTCTCAGCAGCACATGGATCCTTCTCAAAAATAGACCATATATTATGCCATAGGGCAACCCTCAGTAAATATAAAGGGGTGGAGATAATACCATGCATTTTATCTGATTATAATGGAATGAAACTGGAAATCAATGATAAAAGAAGGAAGGAAAAATCCTACATCGCATGGAAAATCAACAATATGTTACTGAATGATCAATGGGTTACAGAAGACATAAAGGAGGAAATCAAAAAATTCTTAGAGATAAATGAAAATACAGACACAACATATCGGAATCTATGGGACACAATGAAAGCAGTTTTAAGAGGAAAATTCATCACCTGGTGGTTATTCCTCAAAAAAAGAAAAAAAACAACAAATAAATGAGCTCACACTTCATCTCAAAGCCCTAGAAAAGGAAGAGCAAAACAACAGCAAATATAGCAGAAGGCAAGAAATAATTAAAATCAGAGCGGAAATCAATGAAATTGAAACAAAAGAAACTATTGAAAAAAATTAACAAAACTAAAAGTTGGTTCTTTGAAAAAATAAATAAGATTGACAGACCTTTAGCCATGCTAACGAAGAGAAGAAGAGAGAGAACTCAAATTACTAACATACGAGATGAAAAAGGCAATATCACAACAGATGCTACAGAAATACAGAAGACAATTAGAAATTATGTTGAAAACCTATTCCAATAAAATAGAAAATAGTAAAGACATCGATAAATTTCTTGAGTCATATGATTTTCCCAGACTGAGTCAGGAGGATACACACAATTTGAACAGACCAATATCAATGGATGAAATTGAAGAAGCCATCAAAAGACTACCAAGCAAGAAAAGCCCAGGACTGGATGGGTATACAGCGGAGTTTTACAAAACCTTTAAAGAAGAATTAATACCAACACTTTTCAAGTTATTTCAGGAAATAGAAAAAGAGGGAGCTCTTCCAAATTCATTCTATGAGGCCAACATCACCCTGATTCTGAAACCAGACAAAGACACCTCAAAGAAAGAAAACTACAGACCAATATCTCTAATGAATCTAGATGCAAAAATCCTCAATAAAATTCTGGCGAATCGAATACAAAAACATATCAAAAAAATTGTGCACCATGATCAAGTAGGATTCATCCCTGGGATGCAAGGATGGTTCAATATATGGAAATCAATAAATGTTATTCACCACATCAATAGACTTAAAAATAAGAACCATATGATCATCTCAATAGACGCAGAGAAAGCATTCGACAAAGTACAGCATCCCTTTATGTTCAAAACACTTGAAAAACTAGAGATAACAGGAACTTACTTTGACATTGTAAAAGGTATCTATGCTAAGCCTCAGGCTAGCATCATTCTGAATGGACAAAAGTTGAAGGCATTCCCTCTAAAATCTGGAACAAGACAGAAATGCCCTCTATCACCACTTCTATTCAATGTAGTTTTCGAAACACTAGCCAGAGCAATTAGACAGACGAAAGAAATTAAAGGCATAAAAATAGGAAAAGAACTTAAATTATCACTATTTGCAGATGACAGGATTCTATACCTAGAAGACCCAAAAGGGTCTACAAAGAAACTACTAGAACTAATAAATAAATTCAGCAAAGTGGCAGGATATAAAATCAACACGCATAAATCAAAGGCATTTCTGTATATCAGCGACAAAACTTCTGAAACGGAAATGAGGAAAAACACTCCATTCAGAATATCCTTCAAAAAAATAAAATACTTGGGAATCAACCTAACAAAAGAGGTGAAAGATTTATACAATGAAAACTACAGAACCCTAAAGAGAGAAGTAGAAGAAGATCTTAGAAGATGGAAAAATATACCCTGTTCATGGATAGGCAGAACTAACATTATCAAAATGGCGATATTACCAAAAGTTCTCTATAGGTTTAATGCAATGCCAATCAAAATCCCAAAGGCATTTCTTGCAGAAATAGATAAAGCAATCATGAAATTCACATGGAAAAATAAAAGACCCAGAATAGCAAAAGCAATTCTAAGCAGGAAGTGTGAATCAGGCGGTATAGCCATACCAGATTTCAAAATATATTACAGAGCAATAGTGACAAAAACAGCATGGTACTGGTACCAAAACAGGCAGGTGGACCAACAGTATAGAATAGAGGACACAGAGACTAATCCACAAAGTTACAACTATCTTATATTTGATAAAGGGGCTAAAAGCATGCAATGGAGGAAGGATAGCATCTTCAACAAATGGTGTTGGGAAAACTGGAAATCCATATGCAACAAAATGAAACTGAATCCCTTTCTCTCACCATGCACAAAAGTTAACTCAAAATGGATCAAGGAGCTTGATATCAAATCAGAGACTCTGTGTCTGATAGAAGAAAAAGTTGGCTCCGATCTACATATTGTGGGGTCGGGCTCCAAATTCCTTAATAGGACACCCATAGCGCAAGAGTTAATAACAAGAATCAACAAATGGGACTTACTTAAACTAAAAAGTTTTTTCTCAGCAAGAGAAACAATAAGAGAGGTAAATAGGGAGCCTACATCCTGGGAACAAATTTTTACTCCTCACACTTCAGATAGAGCCCTAATATCCAGAGTATACAAAGAACTCAAAAAATTAGACAATAAGATAACAAATAACCCAATCAACAAATGGGCCAAGGACCTCAACAGACACTTCTCAGAGGAGGATATACAATCAATCAACAAGTACATGAAAAAATGCTCACCATCTCTAGCAGTCAGAGAAATGCAAATCAAAACCACCCTAAGATACCATCTCACTTCAGTAAGATTGGCAGCCACTATGAAGTCAAACAACAACAAGTGCTGGCGAGGATGTGGAGAAAAGGGTATACTTGTGCATTGCTAGTGGGACTGCAAACTGGTGCGGCCAATTTGGAAAGCAGTTTGGAGATTCCTGGGAAAGCTGGGAATGGAACCACCATTTGACCCTGCTATTGCCCTTCTTGGACTATTCCCTGAAGACCTTAAAAGAGCATGCTACAGGGATACTGCCACATCGATGTTCATAGCAGCACAATTCACAATAGCTAGACTGTGGAACCAACCCAGATGCCCTTCAATAGATGAATGGATAAAAAAAATGTGGCATTTATACACTATGGAATATTACGCAGCACTTAAAAAGACAAAATCATGGAATTTGCAGGGAAATGGATGGCACTAGAGCAGATTATGCTTAGTGAAGCTAGTCAATCCCTAAAAAACAAATACAAAATGTCTTCTTTGATATAATGAGAGCAACTATGAACAGAGTAGGGAGGAAGAGCAGGAAAAAAAAGATTAACTTTAAACAGAGACATGAGATGGGAGGGAAAGGGAGAGATAAGGGAAATTGCATGGAAATGAAGGGAGACCCTCATTGCTATACAAAATTACATATAAGAGGTTTTGAGGGGAATGGGAAAATAAACAAGGAGAGAAATGAATTACAGTAGATGGGATAGAGAGAGAAGATGGGAGGATAGGGGAGGGGGGATAGTAGGGGATAAGAAAGGTAGCAGAATACAACAGTTACTAATAGGGCATTATGTAAAAATGTGGATGTGTAACCGATGTGATTCTGCAATCTGCATTTGGGGTAAAAATTGGGAGTTCATAACCCACTTCAATCTAATGTATGAAATATGATATATCAAGAGCTTTGTAATGTTGTGAACAACCAATAAAAAAAATATTACATGGGTAGGATGAAGTCTTAGGTTACCTTGTTCAGTATCTGCCATCTTTTTTAATGTATATTTTTAGATGTTGATGGGCTTCATTTTATTCATTTATTTATATGTGGTGCTGAGATAGAACCGAATGCCTCACAAATGCTGGGCAAGTGCCTTAACATTGAGCCACAACCTCAGCCCCGTCTGCTACATGTTTTATTGCTGATAATTACATTGATTTTCTTTCAAATTGAGAAAAAAAACTATATCATGATTCTGTGATTTAAGAATATGCAAACATGGACTAGGGGCATAGATCAATAGTAGAGTGTGAGCCTATCAAATTAGAGGCCCTGTGTTCAGTCCCTACCACCATGCTACACATACACACAAATATGCAAAGAATTTAATGTTAATTCCCATGTATTTTTTAAATAGCTATTGCTATTTGACTATTTCTTTATATTAAGTTTTGTTTTCCTTTTTTAATGTAACCCTATTTTTTCTTCATTCAATCGATTTGTTTCATAAGTACTTTTGGATGTGTTTTTCTAGTTTTGGTCTCTATCAGATTACTTACATAACTGACCATTTTTTCTAATAACCATATAATCATAGGAAAGTACATGTGCCAAAATATTACATTATTAAATATTTTTTCTTGCCAAAGTCAATGCCTAAATGTCAAGACAGTATGAGGTTAATGAAAAAAGCTTTGAAAGCTTCAAACATGAGGTATATCTCATGTCACCAGGAGGGAAATGTGGATTAAAGGCCAGGGAGTGTGGGATAAGAAGCAGGAGAGATTAATGAAACATATTTGGGCTTTAGTTTTTAATATAAATACTTTCCATTACTGAGAACAGATAAGAAAAGAGCAGTTCATTTACACTAAATTCTTTTTTTAAAAAAAGAACACACACAAAAGGTATTCTAATTTCTTTTAGTTTTAATAAAGTTTAAAATCATTATAGGTAAAATTACTAGAAATAAAATTCATACAAATGAAATAGAAGGCACAATTATGTTATATAGCTATTATATTCTGAAATGTTCAAGTTCTTAGTGAATCATTTAAGTGTAAACATCAAGGTTTAACAAGTATAGACATTGACAAAATAAGCATGCTATAGAAAAGTCATCTGCAATTGTAAAATACAGAGAGAAGACAGAGGACTCTAAAACATACTCAGAAAAAAAAAGTGTGCAGTTAGTAATACTCAGAAATAATGCAAAAGAAAAATTAGGCTGATGTGAAAATAATGAAAGCTTTTGGACAAAAGAAAGCAAGCATGTATCAAATACAACATCACACTAGAAACTGCTACCAGAACAGAGAGTTAAGAGCAAGGATAAACTATTCAAAAAACTATTAATATGATGGAGGACTCATAAAGTAAGCAAGCTGAATAAAGATGTAAATATGTTCAGGGGAAATAAGCTATAGTGAACAAGAATATAATGTGATTTTAGTTCCACCATATTAAGAAAACACAGTACATTATATACTTTGAAGAAAATAACATACCTTATTCCTGAATTCTGTTAGAGTTTTTAAGTATCTACGTTTACCTTGTGAAAGCACCTATTCTCCTTGCATAAAACCACTGCTGTCAATAAAAGGTATGTCTTTTTAGATTACTTTAAGCTTAACTGAGTTCACTAATGAGGGTTGAGTTTTGCAGCCTCATGGTGAAATATTACAACATTTATTCAAGGTAGGACACTGTAGTTGAAAGATAAGTTAGAACCTAGGTTCTTAGGGCTGATATATACTTGCTTTTGCTTTTTCTGCCAGATCCTGTAGGATTTACTTTACTCCATAATTTCATCACTGGGCTACATAATAAATAAAACAGCACTTAGTAGTATGTATGGTAAGTAAATATGTTAATGACAAAAAAAATTTAGCCAAAAAGTGGTAATATCACTTTTCATCAGTTTCCTTCAGGGACTGTTCACAGAAAAAAAAAAAAACCCTCTAACTTTAGTTAGCTGGCAGCAATGGACAGTATTGCTTGCAATCAGAGATAAGCTCAGTGTGAACAAAAACTTGTAATGATTTGGAAGCAGAAATAGGACAGTAAACATTATGCAGAGTACAGCGCCATGCCCCCTGTGGCCACTCAAAAATATAATCCATGGTGATTATGACAATGATGAACAAGACCAGGGCCTGCAATCAGTGTCTAGAGCCATTAACAAAATGCCATGCACTTTGGAGGAGGGAGGCTGCTCGCCTTTGTGGCACTGACTGAGTAGTTTCCACACACTGGGTTACAGGGCAGTGATTTGAGAAGTGTAGGGCTTTGAGAAGACAGGAAATAGCCTGTTTTGTGACCCAAATAAAATGCTGACAGTCTGTCATGAAACCATTTTCAATTTCTGCTCTGAAATCTTATTTACATTTTTTTTTCTTAAAGGTTCTTTCTTAGAGATACTAAATTCTCCTAGGAAAAATATTTTCTGCAATTTATTTGTATCAGAAAACTTGAATGTAAAAACATAGAAGTTGTTTTATGTACATGAGATATGCCCAATACAGGTTCTATTTTCAAATAAGGTATTGACTACAAGAAAGATGGGGCTGCTGCTATAACAAAACACTTCAGAAGGATAATTTATAAACAACAGAAATTCATTGCATATAGCTCTGAAGGCTGAGTAGTCCAAGATTAAGATATCTGTAGATTTGATGTCTGGTGAAGGCCTGTTCCTCATAGATGGTACTTTCTAAAATCTTCACATAGCAGAACAAACAAACAAGCATTCTTGAGTGGGAATTAAGTTTCTACATTTGCAAATAAAATGTGGGATGTATACACAATGAAGTTTTATTCAACCATAAAGAAAACTGAAATTATGTCATTTGCAGGAAAACGGATGGAACCATTTTGTTAAGCAAAATAAGCCAAACTCAGAAAGCCAAGGGTTGTATGTTTTCTCTCATTTGTGAAAGCTAGAGAGGAAAAAGGAAAAGAAAAGTGATGTGGGGCTCAAAAAACTTAACATGAAGAAAACAAATAACTCAATCAATTAATGGGCAAATTAATTGAACAGGCACGTCACAGAAGAAGAAATACTATCAGTCAACAAATGTATGAAAAAAAATTTCAACATAATTTGGCAATTAGAGAAATGCAAATGAAAACTATAGTCCAAATGGCAATTATCAAGAATACAAGTAACAATAAATCTTAGCAAGGATGTAAGGAATAAGGTACACTCATCCATTGCTGGTAGGACTGCAAATTGGTAAAACCACTTTTGAAATCAGTATGGAGATTCCTCAGAAAACTTGGAATGGAACCACCATTTTACCTAGCTATCCCACTCTTCAGCATATACCCAAAGGACTTAAAATCAGCATACTATAGTGACACAGCCACATCAATGTTTATAGCAGCTCAATTCACAATAGATAACCTATGGAAATAACCTAGGACCCTTTAACAGATAAATGGATAAAGAAAATGTAGTATAAATACATAATGAAACATTACTTACTGATAAAGAGGAATAAACTTATGGCATTTGCCAGTAAATGGATGGAATTAGAGACTATCATACTAAGTGAAATAAGCCAGAAAAACCAAAGGCTTATTGTTCTGATATGCAGATGCTAACACATAATAAGTAGGGGGGACAGAAATTACTTGAATTATAGAAAGGGGAATGAAAGGAAGAAAGTGCAAATGAGAATAGGAAAGACAGTAAAATGAATCAGACATAACTTTGCTATGTTTATATATGAATACATGACCAGTGTAACTCCACATCATGTACAGCAACAAGAATGAGAAGTTATACTCTATTTATGTACACTATGTCAAAATACATTCTTCTGTCATGTGCAACTAAAAAGAACAAATAAAAATGTTTTTAAAAATTAAAAAGAAGGGGGCGGGTCATTGTGAAAATCAAAGGGAGATCAGTAGAGGAAAGGAACCAAGGGATTGAGGTAGAAGGGTAGCAGGGGTGAGTCCTGATAATGATATTGGTCAAATTATATTATTATATTGTATGCACTTTTGAATGTGTAACAACAAATCATATCATTATGTGCAACTATGAACCAAGTAAAAAATGTGGAAAGAAAGAAAGAAGTTTCTACATATGAATTTGGTGATGCCACAAATATTCAGACCCTAGCAACCACAAAGTCTACATACTGAGGAAGATAGAGAGGTAGAAGAAATTTGATTTCTTGATGACTTTCAGCCACAGCAGCTCTCAACTACCTATTGACACAACACTCCATTCATGAGAAAAATTATCACTTTCTGTGTTTATGCCACTGTTTGCCAGATTTTCTATAGCTCAAAGACATGATGTTATGTACAATATATATTACTGGCAGAATGTGTATAAGTTTAAACTATAAGAGACTTAGAAACCTGACAGGGATTGGTTAAACCCTGAAGGGAGCTTTTATTTTGTCAAGAATCTGATGAAAGAAGACTGCCCAGCAAGAACAAGATAAAGAGAAGTTTAAGGACCCCAGGAATCCACCCTTACTTATCCCAGAAGTAACTCTGGGTTCAAATTTTACCTAAAGGAGAGTGTTGAATGCTCAGGCAGATTGCCTTGAAAATGCTGTCTCTTAAATTAATAAATAAATAAATAAATAAATAAATAAATAGATAGATAGATAGATAAATAAAGTCTTCCTGGACCTCACTGGAGAAAAACATTTTTGAAACACCAATTAGAAAAAGAAGAGGCTTTGCTTCAATAACAAAGCAGAATATTAAGACTCAGATTGTCCCTGGAGTTGGGTGCTGAGACCCATGTGTGATTCAAGTCCTACTATGATTAAACGTATGTCAACCCTGCCATATGTACTCATCTTGCCTTGACATTCCTCCTGGAAAAGTCTGCATTGATGATTTTCTCCACTAGCCTTGATCCTTGCCTATATATCTCCTACTCAACCACTTATCCATTTAAACCTCGCTCTGCCTCTAAGGCTTCAAGCTCCCAATTAGGTAATCTTATCTTCCCTGCCTTATTCAGCTAAATGAGGAAAAAAAATACAGTACAGCCAAGGCAACACAATTGTCTTAGTAGATAAATATGGAAAAGGACAAATTAAGAGCTTTTGAAAAATTACGTAGATATTCTGCTAACTGCATTAAATAATCACAAGGCTTAATGCTTATGATTCCAAAATAGTTTTTCCAGAATGTGTTTCCTGACACAATTTTCAGTGATCAAAGAGAACTGAGAAACAGAATTTCATGTTTCTCCTGTGGAGGTCCACAAAGAACAACAGCTTAGTAAGACCCTTATTACTACACACAGAATAAATAAATCAATTTTATCTTTATTTAACTCAGTGTTTCCTAAAAATTTGTTTATTGTAGAATGCTATTTTCAAAGAGTAATTGTGGAACATGATTTGTGAAATGCTACCCTGAAGAATATGTTCAAATCTTTAGGCTAACTGAAGGGAGGGTATATCTTAATTGCAAGTGGGAGTCAAATATCTTAATGCCACAGTGTAATGCCAAACAATGCCTAGATTGGACTAAATAAATTCAAAGTTTATAATAAATATCCTGAACTAGACCAGAGGTACTTGTTTTCCTTATACTTTAAAAACTTGAGGCTTAAAACAAAGTATTATTTGATGCCATTTAATTCTAATGAGTTAAATATCATTTTTATTGTCGGATTAAGAAAATTCAATGCTTACAAATATCTTTTTCAGAAGACTAGTAGCTTTGTGCTTATAGTGAATATTTCTCTGTAACCTGACATTATTCTAATAGCAAAAGTAGTTATAAAGAAAACGTCAGTATTTTCAGAAGGAAGCTATACAAAATCTGTCAAAAAAGTTACATTATTACCCTAGTAATATTTGTCAGTCTATACACATGCATACATATATTTATATACACATACTACATATAAACATTTATGTGTACATATTTCTAGATATTTGCTAGACACTTGCATATGCATAAACACTTAGGTTTATTGATTTGTTTTCACTAGATTATTTTTAAAATAAGAAAAGAACACTGTAAGATTAGCAATGCAAACATGAAACATTAAATAAAAACATCAAGAAGTTAGAGATCCATAGATAACATGTGAATCATAAAATAGAGGGTAACTGGGTTTTTTTAAGATCAAAAGCTTGCCAAACAAACTCACTGTCTTTAATTTCATGCTCTCAATTCCATTACATAGAATAATTTAAGGCTATATTTGTCAAACCTCTTTAGTTCATGGTAATAGACATTTAAAGTCGTAGAGTTCTATGGGGCCTGAGAAATAACCTTTTCCAAACCCTCTGATTTCATGGATAATGAACTAGAGACTCCAAAATACAGGTGACTTATTCTGTGCTGAGATCAATAACTGACTAGAATCAAAACCATTTTTTCATATTTCTCAGTCAGGGCTCTTGGTTACCATACAGACACAAATCAGTAGATTTTCCAGGCTCAGAATCCCTCTCCTGTAATGCGGTTCATTGCATGTGTTGGCACCCACATGGGCCCTTTGGGTCACCCCTATAGGATTTGAGATGGAAGGGAATAAAACAAACATGTTGATTATCTTGTTGCTTGCTACCTATAAGTAATAAAAATCCTTTATCTGTGATCCAGGAGTCTGAAGACTTCTGCCAGACTTTATGAAACAGTACAGGCTAGTATATTAGATTGTAAGTAGGGTAAATCAAATCCTAGGTTTGACATACAAGGCCTCATAGAAAAAGCTGGAAATTATTTCCTCTTCCATTTTATGTGAAAATATTTGTAAGAGTTACACTGTTTCTTTCTTAAATATTTGGGTCTGGGGCTTGGGCTCACCAGCAACGCACTTGCCTGGCATGTGTGAGGCACTGGGTTCTATTCTCAGCATCACATATAAATAAATAAAGGCATATCAGCAACTAAAAAATATTTTTAAAAAATGGTTAAATATTTGACAGAATTTACCACTAAAGTCATTTGAGACTTAAGATCTTTTTGTGGAACAATTATGATGATAAATACAACTTAGTTATTATGAGGTTATTCAGATTTTCTGTTTTGGTAACTTGTGTTTTTTAAAGATCTTTAATACCCACACTATTGAAAAAAGATCCTCATTTACTCCTGAAAGTAACGTTTTTATATTTTTAAACTATTTTGTCCTTGTCAATATAGCTATAATTTTATCAATTTTATTAATGTTTTCAGAGAATCAACTGTTCCCTTTGTTAATTTTTCCATTGTTTGTTTTATATTTCTTCTTTTACACTCTTAATCTTTATTTTTTCTTTTATATATGATTTATATTATTTTTATATATGATTTACATTATTTTTTTCCTTTTATATATTTTTTTCCTTTTATATATTTTATATATGTTTGCTTCTTTCTACCTTCTGAAGGTAAAATGGTAGGTAATCTTAAGTCTTTTTTCTTTTCTAATTTTAGAATCATTCTTTGAGTACTGTATTAGCAACATGGGTTGTGTTTTCATTATAATTTTACTCAAATTAAGTCTGCTTTCTCTGTGATTTTTTTTTCTTTGATTCATTTGATATTTAGAAGGGAGTTCTGAAATTTCCAATGTTTGGGATTTTCTAAGTAAGTTAGTAATTTTTAATTTATTTCTGTATTACCAGTTAACACTTGTTAACATCCAGTCTTTTAAATTTATTGAATATTTCCCAACATATAGTTTATCTTGGAAATGAATCATATGTACTTTATTAAAGGTGTTAAAATCTCCATTGGATTTGTCTATTTCTTTTCCATTTCTTCTACCACTTTTTACTTTGGTATTTGGGGTATCAACATATCATATCCATTAGGCTTCCTAGCCTTTCTGCATGTAATAATTAGATTTTCATTATTGTTCTGGAGCACTTCCGAGAAACTAACTCTTCAGCAACAAGCTCTCAGGATGTCATTATTCCTTGATATCATCAAATCTGTGCACTAAAGCTATTTTGCACAAAATCTAATTCTAACCAAGCAAAACATGGATAAGGAGGTATGAATTATGAAACTAAAAACAATTAATATGTTACAGATGCCTGCCAAAATTCATAATGGATACTGGATAATATATTGAAATAATAGTGGTAGAATATGTTGAGTCTCTAGTCAATATCCATTCTCATTTTATTTTTATTTTATTTTTAATGGCAATACAACCAAAACCAACACAAAACCCAACACATATTTATCAGGTTGTACTACAGCAAAGGTTACCCATATGCCATGGTTTGGGTACTGAAATTTGTTAGGAACTCCTATATAATCTTGCCTTCCTGACATAGGCAATAGCCTACCTCATAATATCCTTTATTCCTCCTGTGTGAAACAGAGAAAAGAGGCTAGTGTTAGGTAGAGGATTCTATCTTATAACCATGAAGAAAACTCTAGGATTAAAGAGTAAAAAACAAATTATATTCAGGATGTTTTTGTTCTTTTTTTTTTTTTTGGTACTAAGATATGAACTCAGGGACATTCAACCACTGAGCCACATCCCAACCCTATTTTGTATTTTATTTAGAAACAGGGTCTCACTGAGTTGTTTAGCACCTCACTAAATTGCTGAGGCTGGCTTTGACCTCGTAATCCTCCTGCCTCAGAGACTCCCAAACTTCTGGGATTATGTTCAGGATGTTGATACCATGAAGCCACTACACCAACTTTGACTACCCATGTCCCAACTTAATATATGAGAAAATGGTTTTAAAATATTTTTTAAAGACACCATCGTCATTTTTTACAATATATTAAGTTGAACATAACCCCTAGTCCTAAAAGTCAGGAAATTCATAAGTCTCTGAGAAACTAGATTCAATCTTCTGCCCAAGAGTTACCATTTCACCCTTCTACAAGAGTTTCCATAAAGAATAAACTTTAAAAGTTTCTGTGTTATAATGCAAAGAACTCAGTGTGGAACTTTCCCCCATTATGCACTATTTTGGTAATCAGGAATCCTCCCAAGTAGTGGTTTTCTCTCTTTGAAATATCACTACTTTTTCTAAAATGAAACATTAAGTCCAGGCTTTACTGAGGGAGATTGTTGACTGCCCTTCTGTAAAACAATTCAACTTCCTACAGAGTTTGAAAGACATTACCAAGGTGAAATTTGTACAAAATTATTTTCATATCTGAAATCTCTGTAAATGTGTTTCTGTAAATGCCTTGGCCTTTTCTGAGTTGATGTTATGCTTAACCCCTCTCTTAGAGGGAGTTTCGAATTCCCAGTGTGCGGTGCTAATCCCTTTCACATCAGCACTCAACCTCAGAAGCAAGTTCTAACATGCTTGTGCTGAGGAATTAATCAAAAGCATTTATAATCAAGCTGTCACATAAATGTCTACTGACACAAACTTCCACATCTAAGATAGACAGTAATTCCAGTCGGCATTTAGGATATGCCTCACGATGCCCTATTTGAGAGTTAATACACAAATAGGATGAAGTATTTCTCCACTTTGCTAATCTAAATTAGAATATTTTGCAAAAGTAAGTGCTTATCCCTTAAGGACTCCAAAGCATGTGTGTACCTACAGGTAGGCAGGCAAACACATACACGCTACCATTTCCAATTGCTTCACAAATGAAATCAGTGGAACAGAAAAAACCCAGGTGTTAAGATTTAGCAAATAGGCAAAAAGTCCAAAATTTTGAAATACTAAAAAAGTTTGAGTCTGATAAACTTGTCAAGCACCAGAGATTAATAATGGAAAATAAAACTTATTGTGCTTTAATCACTAGTTCAAATTAGGCCCAAGCTAATCATAATTAGATAAGAAATTCCAAGGAATCCTTGTTGAGGTTTAGCAAATGAACCCTGAACCCTTTCTGCATAGGATCAGAAATTTCAAAATATTGTTTTTCTTTTTATGGAATAACTGCCAAGACATCTATAAATTACATATGACTGAGTTTTTCTGTTGACTTTGGTCACTGATTAAAATTGTATGCTCAAAGTTTAAACAAGGAGTGATCTTTTCTTTGGCTGCTGAAACTGACCCTTCTATTAGGAAAATAAATCCACTTTACTATATTCTAACAACTACATTCTCATTAAGACAACACAATAGATTGGACCTGATTGCCACCTCTTAAGATTTCTACTTGTGCTAATACATAGGTAAAGATGGATACACATATAGCTGACAAGTTATCTCCCAGGTATAGAAATGTGATTGAGAAGGAAACAAGCTCACTACATTTATATCTGACCTCTAGTTAATGATATAACCTGCTATTATATGGTCTGTCAAGCTAAGGATGGAGTATTTTTGCTTAAACTTTTCACATCCCTTTGATCACTTCATGCTAGGAAGGTCCATCTGTTGCTGTCATTTCACAGCTATCAATTTCAGTGCTACCTTGCCTCAAATAATACCTCAGTACAATCAAGCTGAACTTAAAATGTCCACAGAGTTGATAATGTGGCATAATGATATGATTCAAGAATTTCTGGTTTAAAACCCCCAGGCCCATTCCTAGATACAAGACCTTTTCTGCATGTTTTCTTCTTTGTAGTATCCAGAAGGAATTAACTTAGTTTCTACCCTTCCTGCTATCTATCACCTCCTACTGTGTCCCTTGCTTCCACTTCTGCAAATGCATTGCTGTCTCTAACAACCAGCACACAGGTTGTTTATGTCTTCAGAGCTTTCTAGCTATTTGTTATATCAAACTAGCAGTCATTAAAAATGGCAATGGGTGTGCATGTGAAAAAGATTTCAGGACTGGGGGTGTGAGGTTACGTGGTAGAATGCTTGCTTAGCATACACAAGGCCCTGTGTTCAATCCACAATACAAAAAAAAAAAAAAAAAAAATGCAAACCTCTTGCAGTTTTGGTCCTTAGTCTAAAGTGATTATGACCCTGACTAAAATGCTAGCAGAAATCTAGTAAGATTTCTGTTTTCAGCTTCATTTCTTAAGGGGAGCTATTCATGAAAATTAAGCACTTCCCCCCACATTCAGACTTAATTAAGGAAGATAACACTTGCCCCTTTGCCTCAAGTGGGAATTCTCATTTTTAAAGAATGATTATTTTCATGTATCTTCTAAGTGTAACAATTGTGGCCCCAACCAGAAATCTAATCTTCATAGTAATTGCCTTCTGGGTCCTGACCCCTTTTAGTCTTTCAATTCCACCCCCACTTGGCCCCAAAATATAGCTTGTATTGACATTGTTATTTAAATTCTTTGCATTAATAATTTGACAGGAATTGTGGGGGAAACTGTCATCTAAAATGGCTGGCAACCAAAACAACAATGTCAAAGGGGACAAGTACACAAAACACTAATGTTCTTAATCTCTTCCCAAATTGCCAAATACTATGAATTTTAAAGTTCTGTTGTGAAATTTTAAAGCTCATTTATCTTATGATGAATTACAGAAAATATTTAACTGACTAAATCAGCTTCCACAAGAAAATGCCACAACATATTTGGTATGCCTCATTTTTGTCCTTGCTAATTAAATACCTTATACTTAAGTTAAAATAGGGTCCTTTAAAGGTTGATAAGTCAAACATTTAGAAGCAGACAATATTTATCTTGTAAAAGCTCTTTTTATGAGCCTAGTACCTTGATATTAAAATTGGATAAGAACAATTTAAAAAAGAAAGAAAAAACAGTCTTAGTTCACTTTTGAACACAGATAAAAAAGTACTAAATAAAATATTAGCCAAATAAATTAAAATATATATTAATAATACAACATGAATAGGTAGGAATTATCGCAGAAATGTTACAATGGTTTACTGATCAAAATTTCACTTGTTATAATACAGGTTAAATTATCTCAACAGATGTAGAAAGTTTTAATAAAATTGTACATTTATTTAATTATGAAAACTGGAAGTATATGTGAATTTCTTTCCTTGTGATCTGAATTCATACACAGAACACTTCTGACACCAAATGGGGAGTGGGGGCATGGGGGTTGTTGTTTTTCTCACACCAATGAATAATCTGAATCTCTGAAAACCAACTGGGTGTTCAAATTTCAATTCAATTCTGACACTTATCTGGAGTTAGTTGTGTACCCCACAGCTTAAGACTTGGTTCTATAAGACTGCCCCTGACTCCAGATGCCAGTTGCAAGTCCCAGGCCTCATGTACTTTCAACAGCAGTAAGAAGGGTGTTCTTTTTCTTTCTCTCTCTCTCTTTCTTTCTTTCTTTTTTTTTTTTTTTTTTTTTTGTGTGTGTGTGTGGTCCTGGGGTTTGAACCCAGAACGTTGTGCATGCAAAACAAGCACTGTACCAACTGAGCTGCATCGCCAGCCCCAAGAAGGGAGTTCTTATGACCTACCTCCTAATGTTCAATATTTGCTAGAAGGGCTCACAGAACTGAGCAAGACAGTCTACTTGTATTAACTGATTTAGTACAAAAGATACAACTCTGGAATAGCTAAAGGGCTGCATAAGCAATTAACATAGACCAATGAAACAGAAGAGACAAAACAGATTTATGTGAAAGTGTGAACTTTGCACATGGTAGCAATTGTCAAATCTTTGTTAGTTATGGTACATGACAGACCATCCCAAGTTTCAGTGGCTTCTAACAATAAAGATATTATTTCTCACTTGCAAACTTATCACCAGACAAAAGAATTCACATTCATTGACCAAAGGTAGTCAAAGAGCCTGTCCTGACAATAGTATGGTCAAGTCTATCCTTTAAAGGAAGACATGGCAAAGATGGAGTTAATAACACTGCTATAACAAAGCAAGTAGATAAGTGAAAACAAAACTCAGACTAGCACAATAAAACAATAAGTTCACAGAAAAAAGTCAGAAGATATTTTATGATATTGAGAAGACCATGGATTTTGGAAGAAATTATAAATCAAAATATAAAATACTAATATGTTTAAATAAACCATATTAAAAATTTTTATTCAGGACAGAAAAAGGTTGTTAATATATGATGATGGATTTGGAAAGAAAATTAGCATTACAAAAATAACTATTTTCTAGAATATAACAAAAACTCATAAACAAATTGCTAGATTATAAATTTTGAGAGTGATAATTTTTTTTTTTCTGTCTTGGTCATATTGTGTTTCCAGTGTTCAGATAAGTGCCTGGCAACACTGTTAAATTCTCTCTGGTCAACCTCTTTCATGTTTATCCCTGTCAATATTTGCTTCCTGTCTATTCATCCTCCAAACCAGATAAATTAGTTTCCTATTGCTGCTGTAAAAAATTACCACAAATCCAGTACCCTAAAGAAAATGCATTTATTCTGTAACTGTTCTGGGGGTCAAAAGTCCAAAATCAGGGTCACTAAACAGAAGTTAAGGTGGCAGCTGGGCTGATTCCTTCTGTCAGCTATATTGAAGACTCTGTCACCTTGCCCTTTCCAGCTTCTAGAGGTCTCTGACATTTCTTAGATCAGGGCTCCTTCCACCATTTTCAAAGGTATCATTATAGCATCTCACATCTCTACTTACTCTGATCTGTCCTTACATTACCTTTTCTGCCATTGACCATCCTGCCTCCTTCTTTAAAAGACTCTTATCTTTTGGGCCCAACTACATAATGCAAGATAACCCCCTCATTTAAAAATCCTTAATTTAATTATACCTGCACATTCCCTTTTATAATGTAAGGAAATATGTTCAAGGATTCCAGGGATTAGAACACAAACACATTTTGGGAGGCCACTGCTTAGCATACAACATTAGGGTTTCTCAATGTAGGTCAATTGATGTTTTTGGCCTGATAATTCTTGGCTATGGTGGTTTGTCCAGTGCACTGTATGATACTTAACAGCATCCCTTCCCTTGGCCCTTTAGATTAAGTAGCAGATTTCCTTCCCCTAGTTGGAATCAAATGTCACATGAGAGGCAAAATTTCCCCAAGCTGAGAATATTCATTCTATTCTGGTGATCTTTTCAAAAACCAATCTCTCTCAGGAAGAATTGGTTTATTGCATAGAATTCTTTATTCATTTCTCATTATTTTAAAAAATTATGACCACACCTCTTGGTATATCAGATTTCTCATCATCTGGCTGTACTTATGTCTCTTGGTTATTTCCCTGTCTTGCTTATTCTTCTATCCGACATCTGTCCCTGTTCTACTGTCCTCCAGATATACTTGTAGTTCCCCCAAAGAAGAGGCTCTCACACCCTCCTTGTTTTATAAACATTTTTCTGCCTTCTACCTAGATACTCAAAATCTAGCTTTAATGTCTGGGAATGTATACTTAGAGCACTTGAAAAGTTACCTCTATTAGATTTAGTTGGTGTTTTTTTCCCTCTTTTCCTTGCATTAGTCTGTGAGTTGTATAGAACTTTGACCATTTTCTTCATCTAGGGTGTCTAGTGTCCTTCCTAGAATATACTATTATCCACAAATGTCCTTTGAATGACCGAGTTAATGATGGAATTCAGTCCTCAACTTGAATACATTCTCCAGTGTCTGAGGCTGATGAAGACTGTTGCTCTAAGATCATGACAGAAAATAACTCCCTTGCTTTCTATTTCAAACAGAAAAGAAATTAATTCTTCCATTCTTTCTCCTGAACAGAATCTCGCAAAGAGATTATATCAGCTGTTTTGTATTTAATAATTTTTCAGTTATTTGATTCAAAATTAAGGTTGATACTCAAAAACTATTTACTTATTTAATATGTTTAAACTTAAATTAGAAAAAAACAATTCCTTTCATGAGAATTTGGCAAAACAAAGCTAAAATTAAAACACACACAACAATCATTGGTTTTACAACACTACGGAAAGGCTAAGTATGTCAAAGCAGTTTCCTTATCAGAAGAGCATGGTTAATTTTGCAATTTCAATTTTGACTTTGCAGGTAGAAAACTGTCACCTGGGTATTCCCAGCCTTCACACTGTAACAAAACCAACTGATTTGCAAAGTTCCAACATTAGCTATATGTTTCAAACAATAAAAGTGTTAAAATGGTTTCTGTTGCTGTGCATTTTATTATTCTTCTGGTAGTCTAATGTTAAAAAGTTTCTCTTAATGTTTAGAAACTGGAGACGTTTTAGTAAGTACTACTGAAAACACCTGCATGTAATGCTCACTGAAGACACTTTCCTTGATCCAAAGCTCAAATTAAGAGGGCTTTGTGAGAGACTGGATCTCTGTACTTGTTAAAAATATTCAGGTAATTTATGTAACACGCAGAAATTAAAGAAATTCCTCCTATACTATACTTTTATCATTCCAACTAAATATCTGCCCACAGACCTTATAAGGAAAGGGTACCAACAAAGTTTTATAATCCAAAGTATGTCATACTATACTGGGTTGAAGGAAGACTTTTAATCCCCATACAAGGCTAAAAGGTTTTCTTTTCCTCTAATCCATAATTTCTTAAGCTGTTTAAAATACTTGGATGAGAGTCAGTGTAACATGATTGATCTTGGTGAAAATATTTGACAAAGGCTGTGGCTTCCTTAGTTGGCTCCTGTATCAATAACCTTGAGCAAGTTACCAATCCTCTCTGTGCCTCAGTTCCTTCACTGAAAAAATGAGAATAACAATAGTTTCAACCTCAGAGGATTGCTATGAGGATGAAGAGTCAGTATTTGTAAAGCACCTTGAGCAATGCCTGGCACAGAGAAGCACTAGTATCTGGGATAATTACTACATTTTGTAAGGACTTTTTGAAGCAATATCAACTTGGCATCCTGCAGGAAACTGTACCCGACTACCATCAGTAACTACCCTTAATGAATAATAAACAAATAGGGATACAAACTACCCTTGAGTTCTTCTCTACAGCCAGAATGGACCTCTGAATTTCAGTTTAGCAACTTTAATAAAAGTCATTTACCAAATTTGGTTTTGATATTCGTAAATAAGTTTTGTGAATCCATGACTCAGATCCCTATACTTGTTCAAAAACTTCATTCAGCTGCCTACTGTCCCAAGAAAATGAATTCTACTTTTCCTTACCCTTTATTTTTTGCAATATAGTTCCTAGGAATATTTTCAATATTGTCTACCATTGTTTCCCAGCTTGACACTGTATCATTAATCATTGTCTCTCAAATCATATATTTTCTCATATTTGCCTTACAAAAATTTCCCTTAATTTTCCTTTCTATTGGTCTAGCACCCCTAAATCTTAAGGTAGCCACTCAATTCCCATTTCTTTCTGAACATATTCTAAACTACTATTTTTTCACTGAATTTCCCTACGACCTATGTCTTTTTTTGTACCAAGCATGAGATTTGTTTGTTATATTTTAAAATACCAGTATCTCTAACTACATTGTAATATCTATGTGTACAAAGATTCCTTTGTGTCACTGTGTACCCCAGAGCCTGAATTTGTGCCTCAGAGAGAATAAACATTATGTTTATTAGTAATGAGAAGCTTTGGAAGTAAAATTCACACTTAGTTTTAGTTCCTATCACATCCTTTTGGCAATTTCTTCCACTCATCAATAATTTTCCTTAGTTATGTACCTACATACTGTATATTGGCTACTTGAGGACATGAAGAAAGCTGTTTTATCTAATGTTTTGGACATTTCTGTTTCATCAACACTTAACTATGTTATTAGTGAAAAGAATACTGATAAGGAGTTAGAAAACTTGGGTTCTTTTGATATTTGTGTTAGTCCCTACATGTAATCATAAAAAACTCGGTTTCTTCATCTATAAAATATTAATAAAAAATGTCTTCTAACTACAAGATGATAAATATATATATAAATTTACACAAATGATACCCATTCACATATATATAGTTGGTCCAATTTCCTCAGGAAAACACAGGTTACTAAAAAAGAAATTTAACAAATTACCCAATTTTGATAGCATTTATTTTAGAAGGGTTATCTCAAAGCATTTAATTTTAATTCAAAAGAATTATATATGTACATATATATGTATTATTACATACTCATATATGTAACTAACAGAAAAGGTATTTAAGGACTAAAATGTCCAACCTTTTCAATTTCAGTTAATATTTGTTGAATATATTATGTGCAAAAAGAGCACCCTGGGAGCTATGGAAAGTAGTGTCATATATTTATGTGTGTATTAGTCTTTGCTGTGAGTAAATCTGAAAAGCTATGCATTGCTTTCAAATTTACAGAGTCTTACCCTTTACAAAACAATTTTAAACAGCATTCACCTCAGGACATCCAGGAACAAAATGGATGCATGGACTTGGGTAAGGCTCACTTCACTATATGAAGGTTTTAAAACCAGATACAAATATATATTTGACATATAAAGCTTTTTTTTCCCTAAAACATAATAAACCTATAGGAGAAAAAAAAAAAA
This sequence comes from Ictidomys tridecemlineatus, assembly GCF_052094955.1. Lineage (NCBI taxonomy): Eukaryota > Metazoa > Chordata > Mammalia > Rodentia > Sciuridae > Ictidomys > Ictidomys tridecemlineatus. Next base: position 27,696,627 of record NC_135490.1, read on the forward strand.
CAAATCAAAACTGTCTGCCCTATGAATTCCCCTCAGTTCTTCTTATCCCACTTACGTTAGGACAGGTATACAACAACACAGGCCTGCCAGACAGTGACAGCTTTGGATTTAAGGGCAGATTATAGGGTCAGGTCAGAAAATGTGTGTCAACGGGACAGTTCAAACACAGGGGCAAAACCTTAAAGAAAAAAAAGATAAGTGTGGAGGTTCTCAAGTCCTGATTTCCGCTGTTCTTTCGGTTCATTCGGCCCAGTTCCACAGTACACACTCACCTCACTGGCATTTCCTCAAAAATGCACAGGGCGAGCCTGAGGCGTGAGCCACGGCGCATGCGCCACAAGGGACCGTCTCGCGCCCAACCGCGAGGAGGTGCCCTCCGCGGGGCCTGGCGGGGCCGGGGCCTGGGAGGGGCTTGGGCCGGGGCCTGGGCGGGGCCGGGCCGGGGCTGGATGCGCGCGGGAGATTTGAACTTTCTTTCCAAGCAGTCAGGTTCCGCGCGGAAATAAAGTTGCGCAGCTGTTTTCTCTTCAGGCCTTACAACCAGGGGCCAAAGTGCAGACTACAGAGAATGGTGGAAGGACCAGGATGTACTCTGAACGGAGAGAAAATTCGGGCGCGAGTGCTCCCAGGCCAGGCGGTGGTAGATGTGCGGGGAAGTGCTGTGCCGAACCTGGAGAGCCCCGCATTGTTACAGGCAGCCTCAAGGGTCCAGATCTCTTCACAGGTGAGCTACTCCAATTACTGACCATGGAGCATGCAGAGAGAAATGGAATAAAATCCCTCCCAGGTTTCCAGCATCAGTAGTGCCGTATCTTTTTCTCCTGGTCCAAGTTCCCTGGAGACCCGCGTTTTCCAACGTTTATCTTTATGGGAAGGAGAAGTTGGTCCTAGCTAGAGCGCCCAGACTGTTATGCCTGAGCGGATAGAATCGATTTGAAGGTGTTTTATTCAAAGTCACCTTGCGTAACTTTTTAACAACCCAGGAAAAAAAAATGGTTTATTTAGGTCTACAGCTGCCTTTTCCACTATTAATACTATTCAGCAACCTCTATGCTTTTTCTTCACATTTTTAAGATAATAAGCTTTTAACATAAAATCCGAGCTTCTTACCTGACTAATATTCTGCAGTTGGTTCATAATGTGACAAATAACAAATAATTATAAAATTACACATAGGAAATTTAGCATTAACTTGTTACTCAATATTGCCATCTAATGAAGGAGCAGTCAAACCCAGTTCTGGATCCCTTAAATGAATTTTTTTTTTCTTTTTAAAGTAAATTGTAGCACAACTTCTTGCCACTCAGGTATTCATTGCAGATGGTGGAGTATTCATTTGGTAAGAACTTAGAACTGTACTGAAAATATTCTGATTAAGCCATCATACTTTTAAAGCCCTTCAGATGTGTGGATGATTGTATTTCATGGATACATGCATATTGTGCTGTACTTCAATTTCTCCTGCAAAGCTTCCCCATAGCCTTTGGTCCTAGAAAGAAAAAAGTTGCCAGCTATGAAATTAGCATATGCTTCTGACTTGAAAAAAAAATGAGGTTCTAAATCTGAGGAAATACTTTTTCAAACTTTGAAAAATTTTTGCATCTTCTTCCAGTTCCCCTTCTATTTATTCTGACTTGCTATATCAGTAAGTACTCTGTACTTTTTTTTTTAATTATCACGTTTCTCAAAATCATTTCAGGGTGCTGTAGAGATGAAATTTAATGGTTCTTAAGAATATTAATGTTTATAAAAATCATTCATTCAACAAAATTTTGAATACTGAAGGCACGCTGGAGAGTGCAAACAAACACTTCCCCTGTGTATCATGTATTTTAGTTGGGAAGATACATAAATGTTCATTGAAGAACAGCATAAAGAAATATATGTTGATAAGTTCTCTGTAGGAGAGAGACATGCTTCTAAAAGGACTTAGTTCATGGAAGGCTTTCCTGGGAATGAAACCAAGTTGAGGCATGAAGGGGTGAGTGGGAGATAGACAGCACCTGTGCTGAAGGGAGGCCTCAGAACAAAGAAAAAGAGCTTCTAGCATATGAAGCAATAAAAGAAAACCAGTGTGGATGGAAAAAGGAGAATGAAGCAGGGATGGTGGTTTGATATAATATTGATTGGTGGGTAGAAGGCAGACCACAGAGAACACTATAGATGAGACTAGGGACTCTGTGTTTGTCATAAGAGCCATGGGAGTCCTTGAAGTGTGACAAGATTCATTTACACTTCGAAAAGAAAGAAAAAAAAACTGGAGAAAAGCCAGAGCAGACAATGCAGTAGTCTACTGCAGTGATTCAGGTGAGGAACTGGGACTGGGTGCTGATGGTAAAGATTAAATGAGAGAGGAAAAAAAAAAAAATCACTCTTTCAAAAGTATAGGCCATAATGTTTAGCAATGAATATGAAATGAATATTCTTATCAATGTCATAATTTACATGATTCAACATTTTGTATTTTGTGTTAGGCCTTATGCTAGCTCCTGGGGATTTAAGTATGAATAAGATAAGGTTCCTGCTGTAAGAGTCTAATGTAATGTTTTAAATAATCACCTCATTATAATTTAGGCAAAAAGAAAGAACATTTCCTTTTAAATTTATTATGAATTTTTCTGGTTGCAAGGCATGAGGTGCTTTTAAATATCATTTAGTCATGAGAAAGAATACCTAAAAGGATTAACCTGATTCTACTGAGGAGAATTGTGAGGCTCTGAGTAAGTTTAAACCCATTGCCCAAGATCACATGAGTAGTAAAGGAATGAGCCAGGGTTTGATCTTTCTTCTTTCTCACTCCAAAACCTGTACTCTTAATTATGCTGCAGACTTGCATTTATAGCTATTATATTTTATACTTTAATAGAGGAATCTACAAATTGGAAGAGATCTTTGTGATTAGAATTAGAAGTCTGGTTCTATTAAATGGAATTAATAATATCCTTATGAGTCTTGATAAACTTCTAAGTATTCTGCCATCGCTTACATTCTAGGACTTTGATCTAAAAAATAATAGCCAGGCACAGTGACAGGCCTGTAGTACGAGCTACTCAAGAAGATGAGGCAGAAGGAAGGACTACAAGTTCCAGATCAGTCTGGGCAACTTAGACCCTGTCCCAAAATGAAAAAAAAGGGAAGAGGGTAGAAGTGTAGCTCAGTAGAGAGCACTCCAGGTTCAATCTCTAATACCCCAAATAATAATGATAGTAATAACCCTTGTAAACCTGAAAAGTCTTTTGCATTTGAGAGGGATGTTGGATCCATTCATTAAAACATGGTAGGTTGTCACAAACTTCTTGCAAGATCATTATTGTAACAGATGAGCCTGTTTTCTATGCATATATGCCAAAAAATTAAAGCTATTAAATGTTTTCTGCTACTGGCTTGGAATGATTCATTTTCTCAAACATCGTTTTAAAATAACAACTATATGCTATATTTTTTACAGTGAACATGAAAAACTTACAAATTGAGTACTTAAAATCAAATATTTAAATTTCAGATAATCATCACTCCAAAACCCCACCAAACAATAAAATGCAAACCCTGTACCACAGTAGATAACTGTCATCATGACCAGTTACTATTTGTCTTATAGCATTTCTCTTTGTTCCAATTTAAAGTTCATAGAAAACACACTTTAATGTATCTCTGCCTATGACAACTAATCCTCATTTTGAAGAAGAAAGCCTAGCTGTACAAGATCCCAGCATCTGCCAGTCATGTATGTACTCTATTATTCTCTGAGTTTTGATCCACTGTCTTGTCAGCATAAAAATTATGCAACTATGTAAGCACATTGCATAAAACTCTGCTGGAGCTTGTAGAACCGTATGGTAAGAAACAATCTTGGAATGTAAATGAATGTGTTTGGCTAATGAGCTTTGAAGAGTCAATCCTCCTATTTTAATTGTTGGGTGGATACAATATTTTAGTGAAATCAGTGTGTAATCTGCATGTGTTTTCAATCTCCTTTCACAAAGTAGGATATGAAACAGTTTATTTATAAGCGTTCATTTCATTCGAAACATGATTTCCTGGTTATTCCTATGACTTCTTAACATTTGATGCATGCATTTAACATTCTAGCTATTTTCATCTTTATACATCAGAGTATCATGAACAGATTAAGATTTAATAAAAGTGAATATATGGAGAAGAACAAAGTTTCTAATAGTGCAAAATGATTACAGATTTAAAAATAAATTTCATATTCCTTATGAGTATGTTTTTGTTTTGGGAATGCCTACTACATGAAAATAATGAAACCTCATAATAAGTTTTTCTCCTACCTTTCCCTTCTCCAAAGTGGAAAAAAGTCATAGCTCATTCTACTGCCATTATTTAAAGGAATGAATTAATTCACAGAAATTCATTTTCCAGCTAAATGAAGCTAATTTTTTTAAGTAGCCAAAGGAATTTCCAAATATTGTATATAGCATGCGTTATATACATTTTGCCTTCTTAGGGGGATTATTGGTAATTATTTCTCCTTAGTGACTTAGAATCATCATTATCAGTATCCAGAATTATAATGGATCATGAAATGGGGAATAACAGAGAGCACATATCATTGCATTATTTCACAGATAAGCAATCTAAAGGAGGTTATTTTCTGAGGTCATTGTAGCTTTTTTTTCCAATATTGTTCAGTGTGCTGTAGAGAAACAAACATCTGATCAACTTGGTTTTTAATTTATACTCTTTTTTACTTCCAATTTGAAGATTCTTATAGCCCCATCTTAGTTTTTGTGGTCGGGATTAAATTAGAGGACATATTAAACTCTTAGTGCCTTGCAAAGTAAATATCCTGGAACTTGTTCCTTTCTCTGCTACCTCAGGGCTTCCCACCAGACCCATTTACCTCAGGAACACCTTCTACCCTTATAAAGGGTCTGTACTCAGTTGATGTCTCTGGATAAGTGCTCAAAGGACCTGGTCTTTAAAAACTATAGAGTATACAGACCTAATGACCTTCAGTTTGGAGCTTAGAGACCATTTTAAAATTAGGTTTTCTGATGGTTTAGATTGGCAGATAAGGGATCTCTGATTAAGAGAATTGTTATATTATGGGAGAAAAGATCATGTGAGGAAGGATGAGGAGAGAATATGAAAATATATGACATTTTCTTCTCTGTGGGGAAAATGTGTAACTGTAGTAAAGTTGAAACATTTATCTATGAAAAAGTCTTATTCTGCTCTGAAAAGTTCATCTTCCTTGTTCACCCATGGATAGGCAGGATAAATGGTAATCAGCGCAATAAATCATGTGCTGTCTCTGAAAATATATGTTGTTTTGAAGATTTCATATTATTAAGCCACTTGAAAATGGGAAGGTGAACCCTACTCAATCATACTTAAAATTGTGGCAAAGGAGATTTTCATCTCTTTCAGAAAATAAAAAGGTTGAAATGTTCAAATAATACAGTAACAGGATTATAAGGGTCAATATGAGAAAGTCAAGTATATATTGGGCAATTGTGTATAGTTACAGAAAAGATAATAGGCTTGTGGAAATTAATTTTTGAATTTGTCTAGGCATCAGGAGCTTGTAGAATAAGGTGATAACCCTAGATTCCATAGTAGGACAAGGGAATAGCCTGTAAATCTTAGGTTTATTGTAAAAGCCTCACCCTGTTTGTACACAGTAGCTCACAAAATAAGTGAAACAAGCCATCATTGATATATCAGAATTTTCCATTAAAATGGAATTTTTTTTTAAAAAGTGAAGAGTATATTAATTGGCAAAATTTTTATTTTGTCCCAAGTGGTATGTAGAACTCATTTTAGAAATAATAGTATCTAAGTGAAGCTCCTGAATAATGGACAACTAAATTAAATAATCTTTACCTGTAATTTTTCAATTTTTCTCCAAACAAAAATGTAGTATTAAAAAAATTGTTTTTAAAGCAGCTGTTTAGTGCTAAATAAACATATCTCTCTCTCTCTTACACACACACACACACACACACACACACACACACACACACACACTGCGGGTGCTTTGGGACTCCTTGCTGCACATGCCTCAATCTCTTTTCATTAAACATTTTAATTTATGGGAAATTCTGGTAAATGCAGTATTTTACTTCCATGTAGCATTCAATAGTTATGAGAATTTTGTCCTCTTACATTTAAATCTTACTCCATTGCAGATCACGTGAAAATAAGGGACTGAGAGATGTTAATAGATTTTTTTTAAAAGGACGAAACTCAAACGCTTGGTTCCAGTAGAATTTTTTTTGCTGTGAAGTCTTAGAACAGGTCAAGCAAGATGGGTATGGTAGGGGGAGACAGTGAGCCTGTTTTTTAAAGCTACACTGAATTTTAGGAGAGAAGAGAGAAGGGATCTGTTTAATCCTCCATACATTTGCCGACCCCCAGGCATTGTGTAAAGCCCTTGAAGATACTAGCTAAACATAAGTTACAGCCTCCAATGTGCTTTTACAGATAGGGAAGAAATACAAGTCACACACAAATAATAATTCAGAGTAGTAAATACCATGACCATGGTTTAGAAAATGCTATGCTAAGTGTGACGAGTAGAATGTCTCAATATTATTCAGCTGCCCAGGAGGGAAAACCCTAGAACCAGAGAGAATTACAAATTATATATGTAAGCAAGGATGAGGTTATACCAGCATTTCATTTCAATTCCCAAACACCTCATCAGGTATTTAAAAAACTAATTCTTGAACATATTTAAGCCAAGGTCACATAGCATCTTTGGCTTGAAGAGCTTCTGCTGCACAGAATTGATTTGATAGATTCAGGTAAAGTGAAACACAAGTATTTCTCCACCTATAACCATTCTTCCATTTGTCCTTCTGCCAATAGCTGTGTTATAATATTCATATTCATTGGGCCATAAACATCTTTTTCAGCATTTGTATGCCCTTAATTTCATGACTTTCAATTTTTCTTTTTTGATGTCATATTTATGTTGTTTTCAATTATGGAACATAGGTGAAACACCAGTAGAACAGGTAAGGCAATTTTATACCTTTAAAGATTAGGTTTGAGGTTCTCTTTGAGGCTCTGTCAGGCAGGACAGCATATTTCACTTTTCACTGGCAGTTGTGTAAAGATATATAATGGTCTCATGCATTTTAAGTATATTGGCCTTTATATCTTTGGACTATTCCTTCCAAGCACAACAGGATTTATTTACAAGGACAGTTATTCTCCTTTGTCTTGTTAATAAGTGGCTTGTAACCATAAAGGTTTTAAGGACTATCCACTGAGATTTTCTTTTACTAAATGGCCAAATTTTCCATGTTTAGATCTTTATAAAATTTCTGATAGTTAACAGTGTAGATAAATGCTTCAAAACAGTCTTTGATGGCTTGAGGGCTTAATCCTGCCAGGAGGTTTGAAAACTACTCCACAGCATCAGCTATGGGTGAAGTTTCAACTCTGCTCTTGATAAATTAAACCTTGGCATTTTGATAATGGGACCCTCCAACCAGGCTTTTTCCCACCAGGGCTTCTCTAAAACTCTAGTCACTAATTATTATTACATTGCTAAATCCAGTAGTCCAGTCTCAGCCTTCGTCTCACTTGATTTGTTGGCAGCCCTTGACATATCGTACTCTTACGTGGAACATGATTTTCACTTGCTTCTAAGATACTGACTTGCTTAGTTTTGCTTCTACCTTGCAGTCTGCCTTCTCAGTCACCTTTGCTGCTTCCTCCTCCTTCCTTCTGACTTCATAGTGTCCTTTTGCTGATTCTCCCCCTGGAGAGCCCGAGACCTAGTTCCCGTGACCCTCTTTATCTATATATCTTCCCTGTCTCATCCAGTGTTGCAGCTTTAGATACCATTTCTCTGCTGATCATTGAACAAATCCATGTCTTCAGCTCAGACTCTTCCCCTAAACTCCAGACTCCTATATCTGTTTACTGGACTTTTTTTTTTTTTTTTTTTTACGGATCTTTATTTTTATTTATTTGTATGTGGTGCTGAGAATCGAGCCCAGTGCTTCATGAATGCTAGGCAAGCACACTATCACTTAGCCACAACCCCAGCCCTGGACAGTACTTTTTAATAAACCTCTCAACTTTAACATATCTAAAACTGCTATCTTTCCCTTCCTAATGTGTTCTACTCAAATCTTCCCCATCTCATTGGATGGCATTTCTCTTTTAAGCTGTTCAGGCTAAAAGTAGATTATTCTGAACCCATGTCTCTCTCCTCCCACATTAAATTCACTAGCAAGTTACTTTTTGTCTTATCTTCAAAATATGTTTAAAAATCTGACCAATTTTCACTGTCTCCATTGATTCAGATCTCTATCTCTTAGCTGGATTTTTCAGTAGTATTTGAAGTATTTTCTTGGCTTTTAGCCCCTCAACCAAAATTCTAGTCAGCAGCCTGGGAGAATATATAAAATAATAATGTAGATCATATTTTTCTTCTGTTTGACTACTATCAGAGAAAACGTGACTGCTTAGATTGTATCCTTTTGGCTACTCACTCTTATCCTATTGTGAAAGCTAATCTAGCTCTCAATTTATGAGATTAAAAATAATAACATGCCAAAAAATCAGAAGTTAAAATGTAGACCAGACTTTAGGGCTATGGAATTAAGAACATACCTGGAGTCCGAAGGTTGGTACATCAGTTCAACCTTCAAAGACTATGTATGTGGTCAGCAGAGATAATAAGAAGTGAAAGCCAAGAACAAGTTCATTAAAATCAACCCAGTGAGAGAGGATAATAGTTTGTTCTGTTCTGAGAATAATATTGGAGACTCTCTCAGATGGTAAGGAGCAAATTCAGGTGTTAAGGGGCAAATGCATGCATAAGATGGTCACTAAAGTAACCTGTAGTTACCTTTATTAGCATAGTAAAAATCACACCCCCAAGTAGAAATCACACTCCCAGGTAGAGACTTAAGATGGTACTGAGACACATGGAGAAACATGTAGAAGAGCACAGATGCAACTAAAACTCAACTTCTACCTGTGACATCAGCAAGAAACCAGGTTTCTGCCTACCCCTATATGCCATAAAAGCTGTGTACCATTTTCCTTCATTTGAACCAGTCTGAGATTGATCTCCCCACATAAGAATAACATTGTTCCTGTGCTAATGTGACTTTATCTGGTTGTTCTGGTAGAGAGCCCAAGAACCCACGGGAGTCCATAACCCATAAGTCAAATCTCTAATATTGCTCTTATTGTCTGTGCTATGGCCACACTGGCCCACAGGATTCCAGGTCCTTCACACTGCCAATTCTGCCATTTCAGAATTATGGCTCGCTCTCTCAGCTCATGTGAAACTTGCTCAAATGCCAATTTCCCAATGAAATTGTGACTGCCCTTCCAAACTGCTCACTGTTTCCCCTCCCCAATCTTGATCTCTTTCTCATCTGGATTTCTTTTCAGATGTTCTGACATATTGTGTTCTTAAGTTTGTTGCCTTCTCTTCACCTGTTAGAAGATAACCTTCCTAAGGGCAGGATGAATTTAATTGTTTATTGACATCCTCAGCTTCTAGAACAAAACCTCACACACAGTAGAAAATCAATAAATTTTTCTAAAATGAATTAATCTAATTAAACAGCCATGAATTGTTTGTGTGATTTACTGTGGCTTGTCCCAGGGGCACTGTACCACTGAAAACTATATTTCTAACCCTTTTTATTTTTAATTTTGAGATAGGGCCATGCTAAGTTCCTGAGGCTGGCCTTGAATTTTCGATCCTTCTGTCTCAGCCTCCCAGGTCGCTGGGATTATGGGCATATGCTACCATACTTGCTTTTGATCCATTTTTAATGGGAAAGATTGTGGTCGGAGAATGTCTGTGTTGCAGACACAGTAAATAACATGAACTGTTATAGCTATTGGCTTCTAGAGATTTTATTAAAATGATGTACAGTCTTATCAGCTGTTAATTTAGTAATGAGACAGTTGGGACTCAATTTACTGTTTTAGTAGGTGTTGTGACAGCACTGTTTATTTCAAGGGTACCTTATCTGTCTCTTTGCCAGGGATCATCCTAAAACATGGTAAAGTCAGAACTGAGTAGAGGAAAGCAGGTCTGGGCAGGAAGCCAGCAAGAAGTAAGAGCAAACTAGTCATGTGGTTTTCCATGGGAGGAAGGGAAGAGGGGCAGTCAGGCATAGGGCTGGATGATCATGTAACAGCTGAAAGAAAACTTTTTTTAATCAGCCAATCAGATATGGGATAGATGTTGAGTTTGTGATGTGAATTGGAAAACTAAAAGGCTAAAGGAAAATAAGACACAATAATAAAAGTAGTAGCTAATCCCCTTCTAACCAAGGACTAGGGAAAGCTATGTGTGAGTGTGAATGTGTGTATGTGTGTGGAGGAGGCGGGGTGGGGGGAAGGTGGCTACACATACTAAAAATGGTAAAATTCATCTCAGTCTTTTCTGGGAGCCCTGACAGAAGCTGAGGGCATGATTAAAACCACTTGCTAATAAATAATATTGGGGGAAGCTAAGAAGTTGCTGACATTGTAGTGGTAGAGAAACAAGATTCTGAGCTATTAATTCATAAATCAATGTAGAAGACCTTCAATCTAAGGTCCCCAAAATATAAAACTTAATCTTATACCAAGGCAAAGTTTACTTATGATAGATCTGCACCAACTCTGTATAATCATTTTATAAGTGTCCTGTTTAGTTTTATAAGAACTTTGTGCATGCTAATTGGTTGTCATGGAAACCTACCTTGAAACCCGCTATTGTAATCTATACTTGGCTTGAAGTGTATGTTAAGTGGCTTAAAGTCCCTTGTGAGGCAGAAAAGCATCATGACTCTTGTTGCTTCTCAAGTCAGGGCTCTAACAGGTTCATTTATAGAAGCAAGGCAGATGTGGAATTATGTTTTCCCTAACCAAATACACTGCCTGCCTTGCCAGTGCTTGACGTTCATTGATGGGCTCTCAAGTTCATGAAAGAAAGAGAAATCAGAGGCAGAAGTTCTAAGGATATGCTAGACTCCCCCACAGATTCTTATGATTTGAGCAGAAATGGAAGGCTGCTACTTTTAATTATTCTTGCATAGTTACTGGCCATTGTAAACCTGTGATTAATTCTACAGTACTTATGCAAAGGAGGGATACAAAGCCCTTTAAAGTTCCCTGAACTTTAGGCAGCTGGAAAATTCTGGCATTGGTGTCACTATTATAATCCCGAGTAGGTTTGTGGAAGAATAATGTTTACTCTCAATCCTTAAATATATATAATCAGCCTGTTATCTCTCTGAATTAAACACTATCTATCATCATATCTTTTTTTTTAACAAGGGCTGACTTATAAAATAAGGAATAGACTAGATATATCATCTCAAGCACATACAATATTAGTTGCTTTTAAATCAAAAGTTTGAGAATTCCTGAGCAATATCATTCCACCTTAAGCTAAGGAATAGTCATGACTTTCTTCTAGGCTCTCTATCCAAAGCTCTTTTATAATAACCTCCTTGACATTGCCCCCACCCCTTCCTACCTTCCACGATTTCATTTAGAATCTTCAGGATTCTTAGGCCCTTTGAGAAAAAGGGTAAAGAAGTTAAGAGATGAGGATTTCCTTGGATAAAGAGTTACTGTATGGATATATTTACATAAATAAGGTTTTGTATAATAGCTATAAATTTATAAGTTTTAAATTTTGAATGAATATTAAATGTTTATAAAACATAACTAAATCATAAAAAGTTATATACAGAACACTGGTCTACATATGCCCTATTAAGAACATGACCAATATCTAAGCTAAATCCCATTCCTGTTCTTCCTCCATAGAAGAACTTATATTTTATATTTATGTTTATAATTTCCTTGATTTTTTTATAGTATTCAGTACATATATTGTAACCCTCACAATATATTGTTTGGTTTTGCAAGACTGACGGAGAAAAGCAAAAGTGAGTTTATTTCCCTTCATTTTTAACATTGTGGTTAAAGTGGGGTAGGTGTCCAATTAGATTACCCTTCTCAGGAGACCTGTGGCAGAAAGCTGTGGACACTGAAGCTGTCACATTCCTTAGGTCTAATGATTGCCCTTATGGCAAAGCTGGCTTCAGGCCTCTGCTTACCTTGTTTGCAAAGTTCTCTCCTACTTTTATTTTGCTTTCAGCTCCTTATGATTCCTTACTTGCTTCAAAATTCATCAGTGCTATTAAAAATACTTTATTTTCGTATTTTTCATCACTTTGGCAGTGTTTATTCAAATACTCTTTCTGAGAATTTGGCTGTCCTTCTGGAAATGGAAGACTCTATATTTCACTCACTGGTTTTACAACATTCACACTGTTTTCCTGTGCTTTATTTTCATATACACACAGCTATATGATCCTGGAAGCAACTCCTTTTGATTGTCTGCCAATTACCGTTTTTCACTTAATGTTTTTGGCCGCTCTCTTTAAATGACTGCATAGTAATTTGACAAAAAGTATGTAAACAGCTGATTACATTACTTGACTTGTTGGAACTTATTCTTCTCATTGGAATGCACCTGGGTATGAAGTAATATAAATACATTTAAGAATTAAATGATAATTTTGTTTAGAGTTCATACACGTGTGTGCATTTATGTGTATATTTTCTTCTAGGCTGTTGCACTGAATAGTAATAAGGATTCCAGACAGAATTTTTTGCGACTGTTTAATGGATGTGTTTACAGTGGTGTGGAAACTTTGGGGAAGGAGCTCTTTATGTACTTTGGCCCAAAAGCTTTACGGTAAGATAAACCTGTACAATACATCTTATCACTCTTATTTAAAGGATGTGTAGAAGGCTTTTCTTACAGTTTGCCAGGTGTCACATTTAATCATGTAGAAAGTACTCTATGTTTAAGAGAGCTCTAATGTAAGAGGTTGAGATTCTATCTTGGAAAGCAATAAGCAGAAGAAGAATAAATTGTGATGTCATCATTACTTGGAGGCTAGTCAATTTATTTCTTTTAAAAAAATGGATAGGCTAGCAGGGCTTCCCAAGATGCATTAGTGCAGCACATCTCTGTTTTTCTATTCTCCAAATTCCCTGCACTGCTATCTACCTTCTTGTCATCAAATGTTCATTGCATTCAGTAGCATCAGTTATTTTATATTTGTGACAGGCACTACTTTGGCTTAAATGTATCACTATATTTTTTTGTATTTTTCTGTCTTCCTTCTTTTTCTGAAACCTTCAACAGAACTTGGGAACTTATTGAATTCAAAAACTTTCTCAGAAATAACAGGTTCTCCATTGTTTCAGAGTTCTTATGGAAATTCATAGCTACTGTGTTGGCAAAGGATAAGCAGTCTACTGCTTGATTAACTTAAAGATGATAAGTGACAAAATGTATGTAATTGCAATGCATGGTCACCTACTTAATTTTTGCAGGAAAATAAAAAAGGTCTATGAGTTAATGTCTATTGAATCTAAGTCTGTCTTTTCTGGATTTAGCCTAAGCTATTGCAAACTATAAAGATGGGTCCTGCTTCCTTAAATCCTCTTTAGTGTTTTTTTTTTAAGGTATTGAACTGTTATCACCTTCTCTAAAGAAAAGAGTTGTTATTAGACCCTGTACTTTTAACTGAAGGTGAATAAAGCTTACAAAGAGATGGTGTGACTCTATGATTGTTATTTATTGCATCTCATCTACCACATATTTAGAGTACTTCAGGTTTATGTAATTGCTTTTCCTTTGAGGTGTTCTCTCTTCGTTGTCAGCAGCTGCTGTCCTTGGACAACATTGTCACTTCATAGTTTTTCTTAGTCTGGGATTGATAACATCAGCATATACCTACTGGTTCATGCAGTAATGATATATTGCAGGTTACATTACTGCTGTTGTAGATTGATGTGATTGAAAACCCTTAGCTCTGGACAGAGTAGGACACAATGGAATCCAAGCACCATAGTTGAAAACATTGATATGTTATTGATTCTCTGATGGTAGGTGCAGATTTATTTCTGTAAGATGAAAAGGAGGTTTTATCAAGTGTTCTCCACCAGACTGATAAGGAAGGAATCATTTCTCAGTGCAGAGCTGTCAGTAAGTGTCCCATGAAGTTCCAAACAAGGGCAATCACTTCCTCAAACTACATGAACGGAGTACCATCCCTGGAGAGTACCTATCTCCAGATGAAGATAGAAAGAGAATGCAATGGTTTGCTTCTGGTTTCTTGCAACCTTAACAGCTATTTTATGTAACAATTCAAGGTCAGTGGCAGATCAGCTGTTGGAATCTAAACTCAACAATATAAAATCAGCTGAATCCCCTTTCACAGCATAACATAAGCTTAAAACCTGTGCTCCCAACCTATGTTTCTTAGGTGAATGGATGACTGTCAAATAAATGTGATCCTTTTATGAGGCTGCAGGTCTGTGAGCCTGACATAGAAATTTAGTGTTCATTTATTACTTATTTTCTACCCAGAACACTGGTCTGCATTTTAGAGAGCATGTAGCAGGAAACATGCTTACAGATTTCTTACAGTTTTCCCTTAATATCAAACTATTCATGATGAAAATTGCCCATGGATTTTAATCATAAGACATGTGTATTTCACTGTGCAGGCTGTGAATCCTCTGGGATTCATTTGTTTATAAAGTAGAATACAGGTGCAGTCCACTCTAAGGAAATCTGTCATGTAAAAATCTATACTTCAGAAAAATACAAATTAGAATGTGATTGCTTCTGTTAACAGATGAGGTATCTAAGTATTCATAATAGTGCCATAGAATACTAAAAATTATTTTATACACATTTATTTTATAGGCACAGTTGTAGTGTAAATAGTGTCTATACTTTTTTGGGGATGAGGGTAGGTACCAGGGACTGAACTCAGGGGCGCTTAACCACTGACTAGCTTAGTGCCTCGCCATTGCTGAGGCCGGATTTGAACTCTACGTCCACCTGCCGCAGCTTCCCAAGCTGCTGAGATTACAGGCATACACCACCGCACTCGGCTTTCCTGTTTTTGAACAGTAACTCTTCAGCTAAAGCAAGGCAAAAATCATTTTCAATTTTTTGTTATAAACATAAAAAATACTAGAACAAACTGAAAAAGTATACAATAATGCATTCAGGATTCCACTGCCAAATATAATCTTTATTGACTTTGGGCACATATATTGCCAATACAATGAACATATATCTATCTATATGTCTACTCATCTAGACCTACCAACTCTGCAAGCTGTTATTTTCTTTTTGTTTTAGAGAGAGAGAGAGAATTTATTTAATATTTATTTTTTAGTTTTTCGGCGGACACAACATCTTTGTATGTGGTGCTGAGGATCGAACTTGGGCCACACGCATGTAAGGCAAGTGCGCTACCGCTTGAGCCACATCCCCAGCCCAACAAGTTGTTATTTTTCAATCAAAATGGATACAGCTGTTACATTTTGGCCTATTATTTTATAAGATATTTTTAATGAATATCTCTCCAAAATACTTTTCTAATTTTATGATTTATAATGGATTATAATTTAGTATTCATACTCAAACCAGAAGCTATACCTGAAATATTTTGTAGGCTTTGCCATTCTAGAAAAACTTTTACTTAATCTCTTTTATAGTTCACTGAAGTTTAAATGGTAGGAACCTTTAATATGATATGCAAGAGATGGTACAACAATTCTTAGTTTGCTAAGATGTCTTTATGAGACCTATCATAAACTAATTATAAAAGGGTTTTACAGCTTAGATATAATTTTTTGTAATCTGTTAAATAACTTTTTAGGAAGGACTGAAGTGTGATAAAGATTCTAAATTAAATACTTTAGGGTAATAAATACCTTCTGTGTGCCACTTGTACACTTTGCCTATTCTCAGGGGTTTTTTTATGGTTGTCCTTTATTAGATTGGAAAAGTTTCCTTTTATTTCTGCTTTGTTGAAACTTTAAATCATGAATGAATATTACATTTTTTTCAAGTATTTTTTCTGCATCTATTATGATCAGTACATGGCTGTTCTTATTTATTTCTATGGCATTTCAGTCAGCTTTTTCACCATTGTGACTAAAAGATCTGACCAGAATAATTGTAGAGGAGGAAAAGTTTGAGGGCTCATAGTTTCAAAGGTCTCAATCCACAGACAGCGGACTTCATTCCTTTGAGTTCAAGATGAGGCTGAACATCATGGCAGAAAATTATGGTAGAGGGAAGCAACTCATATGGTGATCAGGAAGCAGAGAGAGAGTCTCCACTCTTCAGATACAAAATATATCCCCCATAGCCACACTCCTAATGAACCACTTCCTCCAGCCAAACCCCACATACCTCCAGTTACCACTCAGTTAATCTCATTAGGGATTAATTCACTGATTAGGTTAAGGCTATAACCCAATCATTTCTCCTCTGAACCTTCTTGAATTGTTTCACACAAGAGCTTTTGGGGAACACCTCACATCCAAACTGTAATATATGCTGAATTAAACTGTTTGATTTTTGAATTTTAAATGACTTGCATTCTCAGGACACATTCTACCTTTGTATGATATATTACCCTTTCTATATTTTGCTGGATTTATTTTATTGAGGACTTTTGCAGTTGTCTTCATGAGGAATATTGGCCTGTGGATTTATTTTCTTCTCAGTATCTTTGTCTAATTTTGACATTATGATAATGCTGGTCTCCAAATGAATTGGGAATTTTCCCCTCCTGATTTTCTCAAAGAGCACGTGGAGATCTAATATTGGTACAGTATTAAATGTTCTAATGTATTTGGAGGCCCAGGAAGAAAACAGAAGAAGTAATGACCAAGGATTGTACAGAATTAATGAAGATGTGGAACAAGGTCAAATGGTCTAACATACTTTTAACTAGAATTGCAAAAGAAAGAAATAATTGGGCAGAAGACATCTTTTGAAGAGTTCAGTGACCTGAAATTTTCCTTATCCAATCCTGGACTCAAAAACTCAAAAGAACTTCAAATAAAAACAAATATCTCTCACATATACCCAACCAACGTGCTAAAAACCAAAGATCAAAAGAAATCCAGGAAGCAACCAGATAAAAATAAACATCATATACAAAAGAACAAAGTTAAAAAATACATTAGACTTCTCATCAGAAACTCCGCAAGACAGAACAACCTCTTTAAATTGCCGAATAGACAATAAGCCTTTCAACTGAGAATTCTAAGCCCACTGAAAATATCTGTTAAGAATGAAGGTACAATAAAAACTTTCAAACAGACAGACAGACACACACACACACACACACACACACACACACACACACACACACACCCCAAAATAAAGAAAGATAAGAGAATCCAACACCAGCAGACCTGCAACACAGAAAAGTAAAAGGAAGTCTATCTCACATAAAGAATGTAGTCGTGGGTTGAATTTGAATCCACAGAAAGCAAAAGGGAAATTGGAAACTTTGGAGTAAACATTAATGATATTTTTCATGTCTAAAGAATACCTGTCTTTTTGTTTGGATAATTTCTGTTCATCTATTTTCAAGTTTGTGTGTTTTCCTCTGCTGTGTGAAGTCTGCTGATCTGCTCCTTGAAGGAATTCTGTTTTTTATTTCTCTGACAGGAATTTCTCATCTCTTCATGTGCCTTTATACTAGATCATCTCATATATTAGTCACTAATATATTAATGACTGATGTATAAAATAGGATTGTCTATAATGCATATCTTAATTTAAATTTAATGTTACTCTTTCACTACATGTCTCATAGTTCCAACATTTGGGACATTTTTTAATCTATTTCCAGTGACTGTGTTATCTCTTGATATTGGAGTTTTCAGAGTGTGCATGTGGTATAGACATATATGTATTCTTTGAATCCCAGATAGGATGTATAGAAAAACAAGAGCAGAATCCCAGAAATTACTTCTAGGAGAGACTAAATCCCAGAATGCTTCTTCTGTCAGCTCATTAGTTTGGGAAACTGAGTGGATCTCCTAAGGAATTGGTGGAACTTGGTTTGGGTTTTGGTGGGCTGTCGTTGCCTCCTGAAGTTCACCAAGGACTTCAAAGCTCCAGCTGCTTCTGCTGCTCAGTGCGTTGTTTCTCTGCATTTCTGCTCTGCTCCCATCTCTCAACAGATCCTGCATACTCCTGTCACGTGGGGAGTCTCTCTACTCTTGCCACTTCCTTAGTGGAGACCACTGTTGATTGTTACTCAGTGAGAGGCTCATGGTTGTGACCATGGAGGTTCTTATTTCTTCCGGATGAGCATGAGTCTTGGTCAGGTCCTGTACATGTGTGTGTAAGGGTTGCAGTTTTCTAGTAGTTACTGTCCCTTTTCTCACAAACTCTACCTTACCTCTGTGTGTGTTCTTGGGTCCTAGGGTTTCCTACCTCTTTCTCAGTGGAAGCAGATTTTTCTTCAATAATTGCAAGATTCTGTGCCAATACTGATTTCCTGTCTCGCCCCTAAGGACAGGTGGCTTTTGCTGGCCCCTCACTCTCACCAGAGAATCATCTTTGTCTGGGCCAGGTTGCAGGAGTTTCCTACTCTGCCCCTTTGCAGACTGCTGAAACTTGTAAAATCAGTGTAAACTGATTATATGAGCAGTGGAGATGTCCTAGCAGCTTTCTCTTTCTACCTCTCCTTTTGCTACAGCAGCTTAAGACTTTCTGAGACTTTGTATTAGAGAAGTGTTCAAGAAGCAGACAGAGCTTCATAAAGACAGGTGTCATGCCACAAAAGGCAGCTCTTTCAGGTCTCCTTCCCTGACTCTTCCTCCTCTTGCCCATCTCAGCAATGGATGCCATGAGTGCAGACTCTCTTGTGGGACTCGGGGATTCTGAACTGTCATGCTTGCTCACACCCAGTATGTTTCCTTACCCATTTTCAGGGTGGTCTTCTCTTCTTCCTATGTCCTGCCATAGATATAATAATTTGCGTTTTCTGACTTTCCTCACAATGGGACTTGTCATTTTGGAATTTTGCCTACCTGATTGACTTGCAACCTCATGTCGGTTATAGATTTTAGTAAATGTTTGGCTTTGTAAATAATGTAAGTTTTCCTCTCCATGTTTGGGTGGAGCTATGTTCACTTCTATATCCTAAATAAAAGTAAAACTCACTTTTTTCATCATCACATGCTTAAAACCCTATCTTTTTACAATCTTTTTAGAATGTTTACTACAGGTTTTATATGTTTATACTTAACATTCTTTATTAACTTTAGGACACTTCTGACCACTTGCTAATTTTACTAAGCAACTGCCTTATTTGCAAGGTGTGGTTGTTACATGAACTGTGACAGTGCTATTGTTTATGCTGTTTTGTGTACTTCATAATGTTCAGACTATTCCGGTAATGATAGCCTAGAAGAGAGTGATGTTTGAAATAGGATCAGGGCTTATTTCTCAATTTGTTTTAGGAGGCTATTTCTAGCAGAGATTTTCTTACTATCATTTCAGTTTTAGTTTGGGCATGATTTTATGTTACAGCTTTGACTACACATGACAAAAATACAGTGCAAACAAGTTCGATAATTACTTATTGTAAGAATATGGAGTATCTATGAAAGCTGAAGATAATACAGATGGGTTGAGGGAGAACTAGAAGCAAAGACTGATCGCTATTAGGACTCTCTTCATTTCTTAGTCTGTTCCTCACTAAAATCTGTTGTAGACTTCCTCTCTGCTGACAGGTCTTCCTTGGCTTCTCTGCTACCCATTCCCACATGGAAACATTCCCACAGACAGCTCCCATCATAGCTTTTCCAAAACTAAGAAGAAACTGATCTCTATGTATCTAAAATCCATAAATTTCTCAAGAGAGCTGATGAATCCAGCTTAAGACAGGAGCTCATTACTTAATTGTATCAAAGTCACAGGATCAGAGGAAAGGCTAGAGACCAGTTCAGGTTTGGCCTAGAACCCACCGTTGGGCCAGACAACTGCAGTTGGTAGACAGAGTTACATTATGCAGAGTCTCCTGTGACCTTTGGATGGGATGAAGGAACAGCGAAGTTATGAGGATCTGGGAATATTTTTCTTAAGTATGTTAATTAAATATAGGAAATACTGAAAACCAAATGAAACTTAAAAATCTCATTGTTGTCGTGTGGACCTATGTACTGGTTTATAAAATCTAATATGTCAGTTGTTAAAACAATGTAGATACTTACTATGTCTTGAAAATTTTCATGATACTGATATATTCTTAGTCTAAGATAAAAGGTAATTAACACAACACTAAACATAAAATTTGTTATCAGGGCTTCATTATTATAACATTTGGCTATTTAATAAAATAAAAATGTAAGATAAAAATAGTTATTTTATGCACATTTTTCCCTCAAATTGAACAGGTTTACAAGAAAAAGGCACATTTACTTTATTTACAGTTCTTATTGAGGCTTTTCGTGCATTTGAATTGGGTCTTAACCTTTGAAATTTTTGATGTGGATGTGGTTTCATTATGGAAAGTGATTTAGAATCCACTTTATGAGGCATGCAACTGAAAAGATTTTAGATATGATGGCTTCTGGGCATGACAGTTGCACACCTTTCACTGGGGCTGAACCTCCATAAGCTAAATTATGGAGTACTTACAGGCACACATTTTTCCTGTCAAGAACTATGGGGCATGTAAAATGCATTTATGATTGATAGTAGGGCACACAGAGTTTAAAACCCACATTTTTAAAGTTAGACTGGTTAACCTTGTACAATACTATAACATGGTGCTTTGGAATTAGAAGCACAGAGCAGTAACATTTGCTGCCAAAAGAACCATATTTATTAACTCAACAAAGCTACAAGAAGATGGATTTGAAAGGCAGAACACAGTATTTCATCTTGAGAATCATTTTTGATCTTCATCATCAGAGGCCTCACAAAACACTTCTTTTTTTTTCTTATGTTACTGGACATGCTAATCAATCCTATAAAATCTGAAAGGTTATGAATTTTTCATCACTGCATTGTAACTTTAAAGTTAACCGTAAATATTTATAAATCCCTTCTTCCCAATACATGTAAAGGTAAAAGAAAATGAAAAGAATTGAAGACAATAGCATTTTCACTGTGTTCTCTCTCTCTCTCTCTCTTTCTCTCTCTCTCTCTCTCTCTCTCTCTCTCTCTCTCTCTCTCTCTCTCTCTCTCTGTCTCCTTTCTGTTGCTCTTTCTCTTTTCTTTGTATACGAGATTTTGCAAGAAATTGTTTCATTGCTCAGCGCAAAGCAATGGGAAAGAAAAATATCTTAAACTGTAAATCTTATTTTGCAGTAGGTAAACATTTCCAATCCACTGTGGCTAGAAATAAAGAATTTGAATGTTAGTGGCTTTGTAGAATTTATAAACACAAACTATTGACATTTTAAATTTAGCTTTATCTTAAGCCTTTGAATCAGAAAACACCAAGAGATGCTAGACTGTTCTATGAAT
Source organism: Ictidomys tridecemlineatus (assembly GCF_052094955.1). Classification (NCBI taxonomy): domain Eukaryota; kingdom Metazoa; phylum Chordata; class Mammalia; order Rodentia; family Sciuridae; genus Ictidomys; species Ictidomys tridecemlineatus. The sequence goes on from NC_135490.1 coordinate 27,717,964, forward strand.
AAAAGATATTTCATCTGATAAGAAGGACAGGGGTATGTTTTCTTGGGCTTATTGTTGGGACCTTGTTATTCTCTAGGAACTTATGTGTAGGTTGAAACACTGTCACATCTTCTAGCTTTATAAGGATACAAAGCTATAAGGAAAAAATATATAATATTAGTGACAATATTTTGCCCTTTAAAAGTGCCCATGATAACTAACATTTATTTTATTTTATTCCAAAAAACATGAAAGGGAAAGTTTGATGCATGATATATTTCTATTTAAAAATGGGTTTGACTTTGTTTCAGGATTCACTTTGGAATGAAAGGCTCCATCATGATTAATCCACTTGAGTGTAAAAGAAAAAATGGTGTTTCTCCTGTTTTTGAAGTGCAACTCACCAAAGATTTGATTTGTTTCTTTGACTCATCTGTAGAACTCAGGTAAAAAATAAAATAAAAATACTTACCTGCAAAACTGTGGAGCTTAGATTTGCGGTTTACTTTGGGACATAACCTGTGTTTTTAAGTAGTTTATATTTGATGAAACCTCATGATAAAGAAGGCTTCAAATAGAGTAAATTGTTAGGGTCTTCATTGTTCACCCAAATAACCCTTGTGCCATGATTATCATAAAGTGTTTATATCAAAGCTCATTTTTAAATGACACTGTAAAATTATAAGCCAGTCTTAATAATTAATGTGTTTTTTATTCCTTTCTATAGGAACTCAATGGAAAGCCAACAGAAAATAAGAATGATGGCAGAATTAGACATATGTTCACCTAAATTTAGTTTCTCAAGAGCAGAAAGTGAAGTTAAAAAACAGACAGGTCGGATGCTATGTGATGTGTTACTGGATCAAAGAGTGTTGCCCGGGGTAGGCAACATCATCAAAAATGAAGCACTCTTTGACAGTGGTCTTCATCCAGCGGTTAAAGTAAATTTTAAGTATTTTTAAAATTGCTTTTTTAAAAAAAATACTATTAAGGAACCCATGTGGAACTCTTACACTTGGGTTGCAGTAGCACATTCTCCTCATACTTCAGGTGTCCTTCAAGTCTTGGGTCATGTCGAGTTCTCTTTGTAACCAAATCTGACCACCTCCTTAAAACTGCAGTATGCATCCCCTTCTCGTGCTTCACTCTCTCAATCTTCCTTAACTTGCTTTGCTTTTTATTTTTTCTTCACCATGTATTTCTCTTAAACACAATATATTTACTTATTACATTTATTATTCAACAAATCTGCCTTGTATTAACCAGAATGTAATCTCTGATAAGGACAAGTCTGCTTTGTTCAGGGATGTATCCATGCATCTAGGACACAGTTGTTGACATTTGATGGGCTTAAAGTGAATTTTGTAGGATATGTGAATCATTTAAGCTCACAACTTTCTTTTTCTATCTGGCATATTCAACACATACTCTACACATACTTATATATTCATACTTATATGTATTGGTGAAGATAGAAAATGTAGTTTCAGTAGAATGATAAGAATGGAATTCAGATGACAGGGACTAAGCAATGAGTGATCAGTGAGCAAGTGGAAACAAAATACAGAGTTCTTGTTTCTTCCAGTAGCTTAGATTAACATGAAGAGAAAAATATTAGACTGCTAGAAGGGAATACCAGGATAGGGATGGACCTAGTTTTTGTTTTTCTATATCTGGAGAGATTTGAACCTATTTCTAAATTGGGATAAAAAAGAACTGGCAGAGAGAAATGCTAAAACTATAGAAAAGAGGATGCTGGTCAATACTAGAGCAAGGTTGTGAAAGTTCAGAGAGATTGGAACTCAAACCTCTCACTTAGAAGTCAGAGAGATTGGAATGCATGTGTTTCAGTTTCCAGAGAAGAATTCTGCATTAGAACTTTATCCAGTTCTGCTACTACTTAAATTATTTGTAACTCTATTAATTAAATCATTTCTATCAACTGTTATTTTTACATAATAATTAATTCTGTTAACTAAACTATTTTATGTAAGTCCAAAGTCACCTTTTTGTTTTATGCAGATACATTCTAGATGGTTTGGTAAAATCCAAATCAGTAGGAATAGTTTTAAAAGAAACCAGGTAGTGATAATTTTAGATTAAGTTCTGTTTTTTGACACTACGCACAAATTAGTTCAATGTGGCAATAATGAAAAAAATTTTAAGCAGAAGGAGCTGTTTTAAATCACACAGATCTCAATGGAAAATGTTAAGAACAAAGGGTATTGTGATGAACTGAGAATTTGCTTTTTATCTTACATCCAGCCAGGCATTCACTTAGTAAAAGTTCATTACCCATAATTCCTGTGGGTTTAAAACTTACTGGCATTTCTGAAGTTTAGTTATTCAGAATATAGACATAATTATTGAAATAGTACAGGTAAGCATACAAAGGTTTGTCTTAATATATTTTTAGATATGGTAAGGAGTAAATATTTTTAAAATGTATAAATTTTAAATTTAAAAAATGAGGAACATTTATAATACTTTTGGAAGATTATGTTGATTAGACAATTTTCATTTTTATAATCACTGATAATTTTTTTTTTTTTTGTGTGTGTGTGTGCATATGTGTGTATTCAGGCACATACAACAAGAGTAAGGTATCAGAATTTCTTTTGGATTTACTATTGAAAGCACATGTACCAAATGAAAATTAATTCTGCATTGGTAACACTGAGATTAATGCCACTTTATCACACACAAAAAAAACATTCTCCAGTAAGGTCTATCTGAGTTATTCCATGTGTCAACGAGTACTTTGATATTAATGCATGTAAATATATTCATATCTTTTTAAAACCTATTATGACTTTGATGGTCACCTACTCCTATGCCTAGTTTTCCTTCCTCCTTTCTTTCTTTCTTTCTTTTAAATTTTTAGTTTTTTAAATCCAGCAAGGCTTTGCAAGTAGCTGAGAGAAAATGTTGGAACTTTGAAGATGTCTGATAAGAACATTCAATAAATACTTGAATTTTGAATTAAAACACATGGTACCACTATCAAGTAAAAATAAAGCTACAGTTTAGTGAATGACACTAAAAAGATATAATAAACAGAGTTCTAAAAGATATGCATATATTTTAAATCTATTTACAGTTCTTTCAAAGAACTATAAGTGTTTTTTCCCAATAGTGAATAAATTATGAAATTACACTCAATGATTTTTTCATTTTAAGGTTTGTCAGTTAACAGATCAACAGACCCATCACCTTGTGAAGATGACTCGAGACTTCAGCATTTTCTTTTACAGGGTAAGAGTTGAAACTTTCAGCTATGTAAAATGTCAATGGTTTCCCCTTTTGATTGCATCAGAAATGCTAAGGTTATATATAGCCACCTAGTGGTAAGAGTATAGAGATACAAAAAGGGAGAGAGACATTTTATGAGCCTAATTAATATTTTAAAATACTAGGTCAGAGGTCATTTTAAGTTTGTCTAACCATGATTATATTAAATTCTTCTAAGTTGGGAGCAGCTATGTTAGCTGTTAGTCTATGCATTGTGCATAGACTCTTTTGGATATGTGAAACAGAACATATAAAAAGATAGACTACTTTGTAGATGCTGGTTCATTATGGCAGGGAAGGCATGGGAAAACTGGAGGAACTGTGATTGGGCAAAGGGGGGTAGGCATGGGGGCCAGAAAGATGACAGAATGAAATGGACATGATTATCCTAGATACATGTGTGATTGTACATATAGTGTGATGCTACATTGTGTACAGTCAGAGAAATGAAAAGTTGTGCTGCAATTGTGTACCATGAATCAAAATGCATTCTGCTGACATACATATGTATATATTTAGAATAAATTAATTAATTAAGAAAAAGATAGACTACTTTGGGTAAATAAACCTTAAGTGTAGTTTCTTTATCCGTAAAATAATATTTCTCTGTCTCCCACAAAAACTATTCCAGGAATGAAATAAGTACTTACTAACATGTAAATTTTAAAAGTTAAATATATGAATACATAAAATTACATTTATTTTTCTTTTAACTTTTATTTATTTATTTATTTTTGGTAGTGCTGTAAAACAGGATCTGGTGTCTTTAAACACTGCAAGGTTTACAGGCGTCCTAATTGTGGTCATTGCCACTGCAAAATAATTGTATGTCGCTTCGGGGAGAATAACAGAATGACATATTTCTGTCCTCAATGTCAAAAAGAAAATCCTCAACATGTTGACATATGGTAAGAAACCTCATTTAAAGGGATACTGTTTACCTCAGTTATTTAACTAAAAGGTTAATAATCAGAAAACATAACTAAGTATATATCAGGCTATTCTTAAGAGTACATAATTCAAAAGTATTTGAACCTTTGGGAGAAAATAGTAAATAATATTATCAGAGAACAAAAAGGAACCAAAGCTGATTATGGATCACTTCTCAATTCAGGAGGAAATCCTCTAAATCAGGTGATAATATCCCACCCTTCGGTGCAATCTAATTTGTAAAGTGAATATCCCAGTCAATAATTGGGAAAAAAATGCAACTATCTTCAGAAGTCTTTGCTTTATTTAGAAATATGTCATAAAATTTAAGCAGGATCTTATTTCAGAATTTGTCTTCTTAATTAAACAATAATTATACTCAGCAAAAACCAAAATCATTACACTTATTAAACATGTGTAATGATTTTGTTCTTTGCTGAGTATAATTATGCATTCAAGAACTGGGGTAGTAAGCACAGGATGGGTTTGAAGACCCTTTATAAGATGAAAAGGACTGTGGCTCAGAGGTAGAGCATTCGCCTAGCATGTGCGAGGGCCTCAGCACCACATAAAAATAAATAAAATAAAGATATTGTGTCCAACTACAACTAAAAAATAAATATTAAAAAAAGATGAAAATGACTAAAGCTTCTGACCTAACTGGTGGCCCACAGTAATATTTTAGGTCTCCTGGAATATCAGTTCAGAGTCATTATCTAGTAAGCCCAACAAAATCTGATTATTTCCTTTTTGCCAACACACACTCACCTTAGTAGAAGATAGTAGATGAGTGTGCCTTGGCAATGCCAAAAGAAATATTAACAGCTACTCTGTATGGGATTATGAACCAAAATTACCAGTACATGAAATGCTATGAGTTCAGGGATATTAGAGGTTTATACATACAGAGAGGTTGGCAGATCTCATAAAGTCAATTTGAATTTTACTTTAAAAAATGGAATTTTGGTTAAGTAAATGAGAAAGTACACATTATTTAATTTAAAAAAGCAGCATGGGGGCTGGGGATGTAGCTCAGTTGGTAGAGCACTTGCCTAGCATGCACAGGGCCCTGGGTTCAATCCCAATGACCATCCCCAAAAAAGGGCAACATGGCCACCAAACTTGAGTCATTAATAAGCAGGCATGCTGGAGAATGAAAAAATATCAGCCAAGGCTTTGAAGGCTCCATTGAAGGCTAGTATTACAGGTTGGATGAAATCAAATAATAGGGATCATTAGTAGTTCTGGGAATGGCTAATTGGATTAAGTAACTTTGAGTGTAGCATGAAGTTAACATAGAAAATGAAAAGATAGGAAATGCATATGAAGAAGCCAGTGCAGAGTAAAAGATGAGAGATGGTTGGTTACCAGGCGTCTGAAGTTTAGGAAGATCAAAACACTGGAAAAGCGCCTTACATAAACTTTTAAAAGTCAACAAATTAGTGAAATAATGCAGGTAATATCAGAACCAAATAATAGATGTTTGTACTTTATGGGTCTGAGAAAGTTGGGATATAATGATAAAGATACAGCAAGTGTTGGGTATGTGGAGTAACAGAGTATCTAGGAAGATTGTCTTATGGGCACATAGAAGTGTTAGAGTTCATGGCTGGAGGGTTATTACCACACTCTGATTAGGGGAAACATTAAAACTTTTTCAATTCACTGAGAACAAATGAAGATGTTCTCTATTGAGGAGGAGGAAAACTAAGCAAAGGGAACAAAATGATATGACTGCAGATTGAAAGAGAAGCATGGCATTCTTTGGCTGTGCAGAAGCTGGGGAGGAGAGAGAGGGTATCGGGTATGTAGAGAGCTCTGCGCCACAGCATGGAGATTCTGGCTTCTTTCTTTATAAATATAAATGAAAGATGATGTATTAAGAACTGTGTAATGTTTTGAACGACCAACAATTAAAAAAAAGTAAAAAATAAATAAATAAATAAATATATCTGAAGCTTTCTCTCTCTCTCTCTCTCTCTCTCTCTCTCTCTCTCTCTCTCTCTCTCTCTCTCTCTCTCTCTCTCCCCTCCTTGTTTTATTTTCTGCATTACCCCTTCTCATGTTCTCAACTGCTTCTAAGTCACTTTGTATCCCCTTCCTCTCAGCTTCTTCACCTGATTTTACCATCAGAGACATCTGAAATAGTTAAATAATTAATTATATTTGTTGTACAAGTTTATGGGTTTTTTTTATTTTTTATGAGCAAGAAACTATTTTTCATAATATGGGTATACATTTGGCTACATGCACTCAACACAGTGTCTGGCAAACAGACCTCCTTTATATATTTGACTAGGCGATTAATGTTCTATATTTATTTTTCATGAATTGATAGCTTTTCAGATTTAAAAAATTTCTTATTCTTCCAAATCATCAAATATTATTTATCATTTAAATAAGGTAATTAATTGTCATTAACTGGCAGCCTCTTTTTTTAAGATGAATATTAAATACTTTCAATTTTAACCAAATTTTTTTCTTTTATTTTAAAGTCACTTTAGGTTATCTTGAAGTCTGGAAGGCCCAATAGCAGTGACCTAAATATTCCTTCAATTGCTAAAAGTTTACTTAACTCCATCATAAATCCTACCCAAATTTTCCAGTTTTTATTAATCATACCACATTTTAAATGCCTGTATCATTTATTATTGAGTCTTAATTACATGCTAGTTATCATAATGTATGTATGTAAGTATTGTTTCTTTCAGAGAAGATAAGAATTTTTTTTATAATCTTTTTAAAATTTTTTTTATAATTTTTAAAATTTGTTATTTAATTTATTATGGTTCACTATATGCCAGCTACAGGAATACAATGTAAAATTGAATAGTCTCCACCTTGCTCAAGATCTGAAGTGAGAAGTAAATGATTAAATAGATAAATAAAACCTGTGGATGGGTATGGATACACTAATGGCAGTGGAGAAATAGAGCAGAAAACACAAAAATCTACGTGGGAAGGACAAGGAAATCTTTCTGAGAGGTAAAATTAGAGCTTCCTGTTGAAGGAAGTAGGAATTCATCAAAGATGAGGAAGGAAAAGGATTTCCTGGGAGAGAAACAGCACATAGGCAAGTGCAGAGGGAAAACACTGCATTTGGAGAGCTATGCATAGGTGGAGAGGATATTTTGTTTCTTTAAAAAGACATATTTAGGTCTTAAAAACCACCTAGTTTGGAAATGTGCTGCTTGTTGGTTGCCAGTTAATGAGAATTTAGTGTTGTTTGCAAGCCAAATCTTTTTTTTTACGTTTTTTATTTTCTTTTTAGATAGAATGTATTTTGACATATTATACATACATGAAATACAACTTCCCATTCTTGTGATTGTATGTATTGTAGGGTTACACTGGTGGTATATTCATATATGAACATAGGATCCAAGCCAAATCTTAACACAGGCCTGCCTGCAGAGATATTTGAAGGGATGGAGCAAAGAGAGGGCACAAAAGAAATGAAACAACCTGTGATGGCTTAGTCTTGATAGAGTAAGCTTGCTTTGGGAAGAAAGTTTAACAGCATAGTTGTCATCTTTAGAACATAGTTGAAAAGGGTCATGTGACCAAATGAATAGTGGGGTAATTCAGAGAATAAATCAAAAGCTGTAAGAACCAGAGCCTCAGGGACAGGAAACCATGAAGGTGACTTTACCTAGGCTCTACATATATATAAGAAGTAAAAACAGGACATGCTGCTTCCGGCTTAAGCTTCTTAACTTCAACCTTAGGATAATAAGGTGTTTGTGTTTGTGGTTTTTTGTGTTTTTTTTTTTTTTCCCTGATTTTAGCAGAAGAAATATATTCCGGAGAGCTTCCAGGAAATGTTAGTGTTATAAGAGTAAAAATGTAGAGTAGAAGGAATGAAGTAGCATATGATTCAGTTGAAATAGAAGTTGAGTAGCAAGTTCTTTTTATACAAACCTTTAAATATACAAACCTTTTGTATATTTATACAAACCTTTTGTACAAACCTTTATACCAACCTTTTGCATAACTTTCTTTTAGTTTTATTAGCATTTATATTGGCATTTTTTAAAAATCTATTTTGTTTGGACAAAGAAAAATCAGTTGCTACCCATGCTAGTATCTTCTCTCCCTTGAGGAATGCAAAGATCCTCCACTTGTACTTTATGCCCCTCCCATTTCCCACTTGGGGGTAATCTGAGGTAACAGTGAACCTGATAATATTTGCAAAGCACAAAGAAGAGGCAAAAAGGTCCAATAGAAATCCTTGTGAATAACTCTTTGTGATTATCTTAATTATCTTGGTGATCAAAAGAAAAAAAGGATCTCATGAAAGAGGTAGAAGAATAAATGCTATAGCAACAAAGTGGTGAAGTGCTTGAGAGAGTTATTCAACTGAGTTAGAGAGGATGGTACCCTCTATAAGCCATTTGATTTGATAGCTGGAAAATTAAGATGATCTTGAAGAGAGCTCTTTCTGTGGAATATATAGATTACTATATTCCAAGGGGAGATCATGCTAAGAAAATCCTGTCCACATGTGTGTATAATATGAGGCAATGATAAGTAGTGATCACTGCTCTCAAGAAATACCAAACACAATAGAGGACAGATAATAAAAAGGAAAGTTCATTCTAGATGGAATAAGCAGATTAAGTCCCTGAGGAAGAGATTGTTGAAAAGATCTAATGACTTGTAAAGATAGGGGGATAGGAGAAAAGTTTTTAAAGAAGGTAGCCTAGAAATCAAGAACCTCTGACTTAAGAGAGAGAAAGAAGGCAAGGATGATTCACCAAAGCAGAAGGAACGAGACACAGACCAGATATCATGCATAGCCTGCTTGGGCATGGAAATAAGTTTCCATTTCATTTTGAGTATAACATGAAGTCTTTGGAATGTTTTGAACAGGCATGAACTCATTTAGATTTTAGAATATCACTAACTTGAAAAGTATTGACTGAGTGAGCTGGGAAACCCACTGAAAGACTTCAAGCAGAGCGGCCATATGAACTGACTTGTGTTCTATGGGAATCACTCAAGCTCCTCTGAAAAAGTGACTGCAGGGTTATTGGAATGAAGCAGCAGCATCAGGAGCTTTCAATAACAGTGCAGGTGGTGAATGATGACTGGTAAAAAGTGGTTGTATTTAAGATATTTTTGGAATTTGAGGAAGGCTTGAAACTTATACAGTTTAGGGGGACTACTCTATGAAAAAGAATAAAAAAAATATGAATAGAATTAGGTCCAGGACTAAGGATGTAGCTCAGTAGTAGAGCATTTGCATAGCATACCTGAGGCCCAGATTTATTCCTCAGTACAGACATCACAGGGGAAAAAAAAAAATGTTAGGTTCTCATGTGAATATTTAGAATAAGAAGTCATAACAGATTACAATTTTTAAGTACCAGAAACTTCAGAAAACTAAGAGTATTATTCCTTCACTGCCTGACTCGACATGTAATTGCCCTCTTCCATGTTTGGGCTACAGACTCCTTGATTGCTCTGTCACATGACCACCAATCATATTGAATTTTTAATATCAGTGAATTAGAAAACTTTCTTTTACCCCACAGTTAGCTAATGAAAGTAATGTGTCTCTAATGTTTCTTATAATATTCCTCAAGCGCTCTTTCTTTTCTGCAAGGATACTTCGAATCTGTGGTTCCCAAACTTTAGGGAGCATCAGAATCTCTGAGTCCTTGTCAAAATACAAAAATGCTGGGCCATCCCCACAGTTTCTGATTCAGTAGGTCTGGACTGGAGAGCGGTCCAAAAATCTGCATGTCCCACTTGCCATGCGGTACTATCTCTGCTAGCCTGAGGACCTTATTTTAAGAACTTCAGCCCTTTTTTCCTCCCTCTTGCCTTGGATTTCCTTTTGTTCAGATCCTGGTACTCAAGGATAAAGACAGAATCTACCTGCTCCTTGACGTGACCAGGGCACATTGTTCCTGGATGATGAACAGATGTGAGGTGACGCTGGCAGCACATAAGCCTCACCTGGAATCCCCAGGATTACCACCACTGGTAGCATCTTGGACTCCAGCATGCTGTTAGAGTTACTGGTTCCATTCTCCCTGTTCCCTACTTTTGATCGGTAGAGAACAACCCATTAAGCCATGAAAGGATAAGCTTCATTACCTTTATGGTAAATTTGACTCTGCAGCCAACTGTAGGATTTGCTGATGGGTTGAATGTGGAATATAAAATAAATAAATATTAAGGATGACGTCTAGGTTTGGGGCCTGATTGATTAGGGCATGCTCATGCCATTTACTGGGAGTTACCGATTGGAAGATCCATGAATTTTATTTGTACTAGTGTTTTTGTGACTGTTATGCCAGATTACCACAAATTTAGTGAATTATAGCAACAGAAATTGATTTGCTCATGCTCTACATGCCAGAAGCTTAACAGCAGCATCATTGGGACAATGATAAGGTGTGTGTAGGGATGTGATCCCTCTAAAGACTCGAGGAGAATTGACCTGTTGGTGGCTGCCCAAGGTCTTTGACTATAGTTGCACCACAACATTTTCTGCCTAATTTTACATTTCTCCTATGTAAATCAAATCATATCCCTCTGCCTCTCATAAGGATATTTATGAATAGGTTAAGGAATCGTCCAGATAATTTCCCTAAGTCAAGATCCTTCATTGCATCTGCAAAGGATCTTTTTCTTTAAAAAATAACAGTTTATAGTTTCCTGGGATATAACCTCATACAACTAAGAGGCCATTATTCATCCGACTACCACATGTGAGTTTGAGATTCCTGATACATTCCAAAGTGGAGATTAGGATGAATTTAATAGTGGGTGATTAAGAAATGGGGCAGTATAGGAAAGAATACTTCCAAATACTTCCGTAAGAAAAAGTGAAAATAATGAAAAGTTGAAAGCATACTGAAAGTCTGAAGCGGATTAAAATTGTGTTTACATAATTATGAACAAATGCAACATACTGTCTTTCAGTGTAAATTAGTAGAGGGCAGGGATAAGGTGAGGTAAGCAAACTCTGTAGAAGGTCTGGTGTTCCATAGGAATAAGAAATACTAAGTGCATTAAAAGTCAAAGTAAGTAAAGACAAAAGAATCATAATGAGATGTATTTTTCAGATTTTCTCATGCTATTTATTATTTTACCAGACAAGCTTGAATTTAAAAACTTGGTATAATTGTATGTAAGGAGGCAAATGCTGCAGAAGTCAAGGTCACCTTGGAAAGTCAAAGAACTCATGTTCTGAAATGTAAGATACATAGACTTTACCTGGAAGAGAGTTTTCAATATTAATGCTTGGAATAATGAGACAAATCCCTGATTCTGCTGTGGTTGCTTAACCACATGATGTGTTCTATAGACCTACACCTGTGCATTTGAGAGTGGAACTGTATCAGAGCTGTAGAAAGGCATTTTATATAACAACATATATTGTTATATAAATAGTCAATGAAGAATTCCATTTAGAAAATTATGATCTACATTTGTGGTTAAAAAAAAATCAGGGTTGGTTTTATTGCTTCTGTACTATTCTAATAATAATTAAGTTGAAAATATAAAGTGGTTTTATATGAAGAAAAATAACACAAAGTTAAATATCTCTTTTCATTATTATAGATCAACTAACCCATATCTTGCTTAGCAGATACCAAAAAGAAATTCTAGAGTTTCTAGAATTTTCTTTTTAGGGTACATGAGGTAATATAAAATTTCTCACTAAATGTTTAGTGCTGTAATTTCTGCATGATATTTCTTTTTCTGATTTACTTGAATAACATTTTAGTTTTGCCTTGAAAAGTATTACTTAAAATATTTGTGAAATACTTCCTACTGGTTCAAAAAATAGCTCTTTGGCTCTAAATAAAAACTTTTATTTCTGACTTAAATGGCAAATCAGCATGGTTCAAGGTGTAGTTATGACATCTAGCTCTCAGTTATGAATTCTAAGCAATGAAAGAATTGGGTATTCATACTTTTGTAATTGATTCTAAAATACCCAGAATGTATAAGAATAAGGCAATGATGATGTTAGTAATTAATTTTTAAAATTTTTATAGCAAACTGCCAACAAGAAATACTGTAGTCAGTTGGACATCCAGCAGAAGGGATCATCTTATTGACTTGGTGGCTCAGAAGTCCGAAGAGCAATGGACATGTTCAGTCTGTACGCTAATAAATAAGCCCTCTGCTAAGGCATGTGATGCTTGCTTGACCTCAAGGCCTATTGGTAAGACCGAATTTTGATTTCTAATTCATTGCATTTCCAAAAGGGTCATTTATACAAAGTTAGGTACATATCTCGCTTCATCTTGATATTCCATCACTAAGTCAAATGCTTTCTTTCTCAAAGGTTTAAAGGAATTGCCATCCTCTGCATGTAAACCATGCCAATATTCTGTTGAATATTTTTTATAGGGAGGGAAAACATGCTTGTGCTAAAACAGTATGTGCCTTTGTATCTCAAAAAACTGAGATGATCACATCTGTTCTCTACTGTTTCTAATGAATTATTCAATAAAGCTTTGTTTTATGCAGATTTCAGCAACTTTCAAGTTTGTTATTCAGTCCAAGTGTTTCATAAATTGAAAGGGAGGATTTCTGTAAGAATATCTTTGCAGGTGGAATAGAAAAATGCTGAATTTTTTCTCTTCTTTATCCTTCCTACCCTTGTTATTAAAATCTTTACCCAGACAATTGTACTGATTTCATTGAAATCCTTCAAAATAACTCTTTATAGCTCACAATTTCATGCGTTCAGAGAATGTAAAACCTCAGAGGAAACCTGTGATTAAGAACCATCTCATTGATGCAGCTTCTATTGTGTTCTCAAAGTGTTATTTCTTTCTTTCAATTAGAGATGAGAAAGTTCATTCTTGACTTAAAGACCTCTACATTGTGTTAGCTGTCATATTGTGTTTTGTTCCCTGGGCCTGCAAGGCGGGCATCACCCCTTGCACAGCTTTGCTAATAGCTGAAGGGACTGCGCCTCCTATTTCCATCCCTCCTTCTTCAGTATCATGCAGCAGAGCACCCTCAGAAATCCAGTCTTAGATCTCCACATTATTTCAACATTCTCAAATGCCTTTACATATCTCACTGTTTTTGTGTTAATTTTTTTCTGAGTATGAAAGACATATATCCTTAAATACAATTTAGAATATAGTACAAATTCCAGAATCCCAGGATATTTTGTTGAAATGTTTTATTTGATAAATATTAAGTCTGTGTGATTCATGTTTACTTATTCTAAATAAGCCTTGTCATTCACAGAAACATTACTGGTAGTCCATACTACAGAGTCTTCTGTTAACCTAAAGCTTTATGAGACATCTTCTCTTAATTACTACTGCTTTAATGCTTCGTCTAATATTAACAGAACTGAGAGCTGTATAACCTTTAAATGATTAAATATAAAACACTGCAAACAAAAATCTTTGTTAACTCCATATCTGGGTCCCTATAGGTTGTTAATATTTTGCATTTTAGATAAAACTTCACTTCCTAACCAGAAAACGATTATAACTTGCCCAACCTAACTTTGCCTTATTAGTTCTAATATAAGTTCACTGCAATAAAGTGAACGAAATTTTCTAATCAAATGAAAAAAAGATGTTTCAAATAGTCAATATATTATATTTTTAGGAATACTGCAGAATTACTTATCTCTTCTTTCAGATTCAGTGCTCAAGAATGAAGAAAATACCATTGTCTTTAGCAACTTGATTAAGTATCCTTGTAATAGCTTTGGAAACACACATACAGAAGTAAAGATCAACAGGAAAACTGTATTTGGAACTACAACTCTTGTCTTAACTGATTTTAGCAATAAATCCAGTACTTTGGAAAGAAAAAGAAGCCAAAACCAGGTACTAGACGGGGAATTTCAAAACTCTCTTCCTACAAATGTTTGTCTTAGTGATACACAGCACCCCTCCAAGGAGAGAACAAACTATATAACTCAACTATCTAACAAAGTAAACATATCACCTTTGGTCTGCTCTCAGTCTGAATTATTTAGTCCAGTACATAAAAAATTGAAAACAACCCGCCACTCGGAACCAGATCTCAAAAGTTGCAACCCTGGATTTTCTAACAGGTATGATGCTTCTAACCTTTGTCTTTAAGATATTTGAATTCAGCTTTGTTTAAGGTATTTTTGAGATCTTTGAGGTATTTGTACTGCATTAAGTTTTTAGAAGGCAGAAAAATCATCCATTGCTAAGAAAGTTGAATTGATTTTGGATAAGTCAAACACTGAAAAACCACTGTAGTAATTTGGCTGCTTTCACTTCTCTCATTTATAATGCTAGAGAAGGAAAGGAAATAAACAGATTTCCAACACCTATAAAAAGTTTTTTTTTTTTACCATGACCATGTGCATGCTTAATACAGAATATTCAGAAAATATCATAAGTATAAAGAAAAATGCTTAAATTGCCCATAATAATACCAGTTACCAATAACCCCTTTAACATCTTTTTATATAGAATACTTCTCAACTGACAGTGAGTTACATCCTGCTATCCCCAGCATAAGTTGAAAATGTCTTAAGTCAAAAATGCAGTTAATATACCTGCTAAACATCAATCATAGCCTAGCAGCATAAGGACACTGAGTATTGGTTGTTTCCCCTCACGGTTGTATAGCTGACTGGGAGCCGTGGCTCACTGCTGATGTCCAACGTCAAAAGAAATTGTCTTGCTACATATTACCAGCCCAGAAAAAGATCAAAATTCCAAATTTGAAGTATAGCTCCTCCTGAGAGCCCACTGCTTTCACACCGTGGAAAAGTTGAAAAATTCTAAGTGCAACCATCATAAGTTGAAGACCATCTAAATTTCCCTACAGTGAAAAAGTAGTACTGGAAAAGACACTTTTGTAAAAGTTTAGTAAGTGGCCTCTATTTTAAAAACAGAAATCTGAGATACCTTTAGTGATGTTTCTGTTAAAGAACATAGTTGTATCTCACTCATCTATGTAGGATGGTATTCTCTATTTCATCCAAAAAGTCCCAAAAAGTATTCATGCTGTTTTTATATCTGAAATGAAAATTGTAATTCCCATTTATAAATACTACCTGATTGAATGTGTTTTATGAGACTACCAGCTCCATTTCCAGAAAACTTCAACTGCTGTTAACCAAGATGCAGAAACTTGAATAAATAGTGTTATCTCTTTTCTCAATAGTAGCAGCTCCTTAATATTGGGACAATCTTCTGTTGGCCCTCCTTCCCCCATCTCATTTCCTCCCTTTTTATCTGGGATTCCTAATCACCATGATATGAATTTATACCTCCATCAGAAAGAGATATTTGCCCACAATTTTGTTTTCCAAACTGCTTCTTTTTCATCAGGTACCATATATCCAGCATTTTGTGAATGCAGGATATTCTTCGCATGCAATGGGAGACAGAATTATTTTGGGGTGAATCTAAAGTAAATCTGGGTGGAATTCTGATTGCTAGCTTTTCCTAAGATTGCTGTGCTTTGCTAATAGGAAGATTACCTCCACTGGGCAGTGGATAAGTGGTTCTCCTAGACCAAAGTCTGGGAATTCTTAAAGCTTATTTCATAATATTTCTGAGACAGCTTTTGCTCAATACATGTATTCAGATCAAGTTTCCTATCACAACTTTAAATTTATAGCACTTAATCCCAATGATTTATTCTTGACTTATTTTTCAAAATACTTTCATTCATAATCTCTTATGATAACTGATTTAACTTCTGTCCATGATACTTACATTTGAATTAAGCTATAGTGGGCAAATTTTTAACTTGCTGGGTAAATACAATATCTTTTCACTTTAACCTTTATTAGTGCCTCAATGATGGAAATTATGGAGGAATTAGTTAAGAATATCTGAATTGAGAAGCTATTCTGTAGGAGAAAATCATTTTGAACAGCTTTTCTGTTCTGTGACTTAAGTGAAAAGAAGTAGAAGTGATCATTTTAAAATATTGTGTCATTCGTTGTACCCAGATGAAATATCTTGGCATATTTTTATTTCCTTAGTGCTTTAAAAAAATCTTAAACAATTTAGCTAATGAATCATAGATTTAAAAAAAACATTAATGTAACCTTAAATTTAAATGATATCTTCATAAGCCATTAGTAATAGAATTACATGATTAATCACAGTACACAGTATTACTTAGAAATGCTGCAGCCATGTGAATCTATTGAATATAGGAACACCAGGACTGAGACTCCACAATCAATCAAGATCAACTAGCAGAATAAATGTCAAGTGATGAAATAAATTCACCCAGCAGCCCTTCTGCACCCAGCTACTTTACAAGGAATAAATTGCAAATTACTGTCATTTATTTCATTTTTCTCCTTGTCTGGCAACTACAGTGTTCATCTTGTGGACAAGACACCTAGCAGAAGCTCACAACATAATACTATTAAAGCAGGTGGTCCACTCAGAATTTATACCAAGTTAAATTTTTTGTTAATAATTACAGGGTAATTAATTTGGCTTTTGTTCTCTTAATTACTAGTCTCATCATCGCACTATGCATGCCATGTTGATGAGGCATATTTTTGGATCAGTCTTTAAATGTACTTGAATGTTATCCAGCTCCTGGATTATAAATTAGATAACTGACCAATTTTTAAGCAGTTAAGAATAACTACTATAAACAGTTCTAAATCTTTGATGCAATTATTGTAAATAGAGAGCAAAATACAGTGATATATTCCCAAAGTCACCATGTGTTCTAGGTTGAAATTTTTCTTGAACTGATGCAAAGGATGATTTAGAAGAGTGAAATGACATTGTCAAAATTATTAGCATTTTCTCACTGCCATCAGTGGTGTGGAAGGTCTATCTCTAATCACCGGTGCTAGCACTAACACCTCGTTCTAGATTCCAGGTCATCCTTTGAAGTTTTCTCTCCCTAAGGATTGCAGAATCACAGACAACTCAGGATAAGTCATTTACTTATTTTCTGTTTGTTTTAATCCTTGAAATAATCTCAGATGACAACATCTACATTCAATTGCACTGATTAATTGTAAATTTTTCAAATAGCATCTTTATTTATATATAATTTTATATATAAATAAAGTTTATATATAAATAAGATGCTATTTGAAAAAGATCTCCAGGTTAAAGCAAGTAGATTAGAAAATGTTGAATAAATTGTTATTAAAGATGTCTGCCTTTAAAATTATATATAAAACTAAGGATTTTTAAAAATCAACATAAATTTAAATGAATTTTATATTCAGCAAATGAATTTTAAAAGAATTGAGTAGTTGCAACAGAGAACACAAGACCCACCAGCCTAAAATGTGTTACCAGAAAAGGTTTGCCACTCCTGATATATTATGCCATTTAGACATCCATATTCAAAATGATAGACTTAATCATCAAAATCAACTATTCTCTATGCTAAACTTACCTATGAAAATGCTTAGCTACATTTTAGAAAGTTTTAAAATAATGCTTGAAGCAAAGAGGAACCAAGATGTCCTCAATTAAGCAGAATATTTAATTATCCTAGATAATGTTTTCTATCATAAAATTAAGATTAGCTGTGCATATTTAGAGCCCATGTGATTGTGATTGCAGGTGGCATGCAGGATGTTGGTTACATTAACTCCATGCTTGAAACTTAATGTGCATATGAATCACCTGGGAAACTTGTTAACATGTAGATTCTGATTCCTTAGGGTTCTGGAATAGGGGCAGTTAATTCTGGTAAATCTAAGGAGCTCCAGGTGAGGCTGATGTTTCTGGGCAGTGAAACACTCTGAGTACCAAGGCTAGGATAGCATATGACTAGTTTTTCCTTCAACTTGATACCAAGGAGGAAACAAAATGGAAGACAGAAATGAACCAGAGGTAAGACTTTGAGGCCCCTCTTTCCTCCTCAATCCTACCCTCCACTTTTGCCCCTCTCCTCAGAGAAGCTTTAAGAGTAAACAATGTCAGCCTTTCCTGGGGTGTGTGGAACCCTGGAGATCTCCAGGTTAAAGAAAGTAGATTAGAAAATGTTGAATTAATTGTTGTTAAAGATTATATATAAAACTATGTTTTACATGTGTATATTTTAATAAGCATCATTTCACTCATTGCTAGTAATCTTAATTGTTTTTCTTTTTAAATTTAAAGAAAAACACTATGAAATCTTTTTGATTTTTAAATCTATCGACTTTTCTTACACTGTCTAGATATTCACCCTCTATTCGTGTTAAAATTTTAATGTCACCTCTTTTGGAGGCATTTTGTCAAATGGAAGGTTATGGAAAAGAAAAGCTCATTACTTCTCAGCTTTGTTTTTGTTGTTGTTGTTTTTTGTTTGTTTCTTTCTTTCCATACTGGGGATTGAACTCAGCTGTGCTCTTTCTAATTTGATATTATGCGTCTCAAATATAAGCCACCACCCCTACCCTGGAAAATATGCCAGCAAAGTAGTAACTGGTTAAATATCTGAAATGGTTTCCTTAGTATTACCCATAGTTACTTTTAGTTTACAAATGACTGCCATAGGAACACCTTCAAAAATTGCTCTCAGAACGTTTGAGTCCATCCCAGCAAACATTTTTAAAGCAATATATGTAAGCATCAGTTTTAAAAGTAGGTTTAAACAAATTTTATCCCAAATAAAATATCATGTTCTCTGAACATTTCAATTAGGATGCCTTGAGGCACTATTATAAAATCCGGTATCTGAAAAATGCAATTTAGGAAGCAGGTAAAAAAGAAAACTGATTTTTTAATTTTTTTAAATAATTTAAGAATGATATTTGTTTTTCTTTAGAAATTTCCTCCCAAATAAGAAAGGATGTACTGTTTAACCTTAAAAAGTTAAAAACTTTTAGTTTTGTTGGATTATTTGTTTTGTTTTGGGTGCTGGAATGAACCTAGGGCTTTGCACATGCTAAGCATTGACACTGCTTCTGAGCTATACCCCGAACTCCTGGTTTTTATCAATGTGAACACTTTTTCTTTTCAACTGGCTTATTAAAAGTCTATTATAAAGGCATGACGTAAAATATGCAAAACATAGAAAATTAAAAATAGCGAAGCTCTTTTTCAGAGAGAAAATTCTGCTTATACAGCTAGAGTACAAGGTCAACTCCTCAGCTTTGTTCAGCGAATACAGGAATGACCTCCAAATACTCTTGATTCTAATTGTGGGGGAGATAAAGCTTCCCTACTAGCTTCACAAAATACACATTTCTGCTCTTCTAGGCAGCCTGTTTCTTGCTAGAATATGATTGCAACTATTATAGTAGCCTTGATCAAAGAAAAGCATAGAAAATTGTCTTTAAAGTGGACAGTAGAAAGAGTGTCTCTTTGGCCTTGTCAGAGCCATTGATGAGAGTTTCTACCAATGAGAAAATAATTAGAGAAGATTGTGACTCTGCTTGCTTTATGGGGCAAGGGCCAGCTAGACCTGAGAATATTTTAGAGGAAATAAAACTGTCCACACTGAATACTGGGTAAAAGAAAACTGAATATCAGAAAGAGAACTTAAAATTTAATGTAATGGATACATAACAATTCAGCTCTCTTTATTCTTCAGAAATTTAATTTCTGTGCTTTAGATACATAGGTAGCTTGAGAAGTGAATTAGAATTACCTTGGAAAACAATTTATAAGGCAGTTTGTGCAATTATACCTAAAGTTCATGGTGACCTACTTTTTGATAGAACTCTGCTTATAGGAAAAAATTATAACAGGTACAAGTAGAATGGTGTGAATGATCCCCCTACCACTTTTGCTGTAATTATTTCATGACCTGTCATTACAGTGAACTCCAAACAAATATGACAGCTGGTCCTTGTACCTTAAATAATGGCGGCCCTCGATGCAGTAAACACAACCTCCGCTGTGTTCTGCGAGTTGTGAGGAAGGATGGTGCAAACAAGGGAAGACAGTTTTATGCTTGTCCTCTGCCTGGAGAAACAAAATGTGGATTTTTTGAAGTAGGTATAAGATTTATCAAGCTTACTATGTGTGTCATTGAATTTTGGTTATTAAAATGTAACAAACCGCAATGCTCTTTCAGTTTTACCTTTATATTTTAGCCATATTAGTATTCAGTCTAAAATCTGAATGTTGAATAATTTAAAATTCAAAGAGGTTCAGAGAAATAATAATAGAGAAATAATAGCTATTAGACTATCAGAGTATATCATATTTGTAATCACTAGCATAAAAATTTTGCCCTTGGTTCACAAAGATGGAAAGGTATTGACTAACAAGTACTGGTATACTCATGTGGTTAATAATCCAAAATAAGAATTTGCTCTTTCTAACGTCAGTGTTCTATCAAACTTTTGGATTCATTAGACAGCGGTACATGAGGAAAACAATGTATATGCCTTGAATTTACAATAACCTTAGTGAACACCACTACACAAGTTTGACCAAGGGGGAAAAAAAGAAAAAGATGATAGCACTAAAATAATTTTGTTGTATTCCTTATGACTTTCCAGTCTATGATTGTGTCCTTGAAAATGAATCTGAATAGGAGACACTAATATGTATTTCCTTCAGTCAGTCTCACTTTCTGCATTTCTCTCATTATGAGACTCACAGGCATAGTGTGAATCTAAAACTTAAAGGCACACACTTTTCCAAGTTACACTTCATCTGATATATAACTGAAAAATGAAAATACTGACCTATTTCAGTGCTGGAGCAAAAATTTTCTAGTTGGCTTATTAAAAGATAAAATATCTGTCTTCAATGTCTTTCCTTCTTAAGAATTTCCTAGGAAAATTTGATAGTGATTTTTACACCTCTGAACAGAATGTAACTCTATTCTCCTAAATCCATAAATTTTCTCCTCAAGAAGCTTTTAATAGATATAATGGAAAAAATAATAATAATATTAGCAGTAATATAACATTCCTTCATACCCCTCTTGAGGCCCAAATAAGAATAATACAATGGAACCTGCCTAATTTGGGTATGTTCCTATTGCAGTCTTTCTTTTCCTAAGAGACTCAGGAAGTTTAGCATTAGTGTTATGACAAATATTGGATCTTGTGATTTTTAACTTCAACTATAAGAGGGAACTCTAGTGATTACTTTATTACAAGATTCTGATAGTTTTCAATTATTCTTAATAAAGGGAAAGGGTTTATATATCTTCAGATATTTAGCAACTGTAAGCTCATAATTAAGACAATTTTCTGTGTGATTCAAACACGTGTAAAAGAGATGCTTCTTATAGGATAGAAACTTTATTTAAGGGCAACAAGTAATGGTTTATGTCTGTTTTGCAATCAAATTAATAGCAATAGGAGTGAAGCCAATATGACACCAATCAAATGAGCCTCCGCCTGGTCTGTGCATCACAGTAACTTGCTCATAAAGTTTACACTCCTGTGTTTTTGTTGTTGTTGTTTCTCTAGTGGGCAGATTTGTCCTTCCCATTCTGCAACCATGGCAGGCGCTCCATCATGAGAACAGTGCTGAAGATTGGACCAAATAATGGAAAGAATTTTTTTGTGTGTCCTTTTGAGAAAGAAAAACAGTGCAATTTTTTCCAGTGGGCAGAAAATGGTCCAGGAATAAAAATTATTCCAGGATGCTAATATTTTCTCTTTCTGTAGAATATCTGACACTTAATCCTTTGAAATTTTTTTTTATTCTGATTTCTTTTTTTATATTGTCATAAAAATGCACTTATATACTTTGATGTATCATACATAGATTGGATATAATTTCTCATTTTTCTGAGTATACATATTATAGAATCACATTGGTCATACAGTCACATACATACATACAGTAATAATGTCTGTTTCATTCTACTATCTTTCTTATCCCCACATCCCCTGCCTTCCCCTTCTTTCACTTCCCTCTACCTAATCTAAGGTAAGGCTATTTTTTTTGCATTATAATTCTTAATATACATATATACCACAATTTTTGTATTTCTGTTTGTATATAAAGTATGTTGACACCCAATTCAAGTCTTCATACATATACTTTGTATAATGATGTCCATCACATTCCACCATCCTTACTAATCCCCTGCCTACTCCCTTTCCCTCCCATCCCTCTTCTCTATTTAGAATTTATCTATTCCTTCCATGCTGTCCATCCCAATCCCACTATGAGTCAACCTCCCTATATCAGAGAAAACATTCGATATTTGTGGTTTTTGAGGATTGGCTGGCTTCACTTAGCATTATCTTCTCCAACACCATCCATTTACCTGCAAATGCCATGGTTTTGTTCCTTTTTAATGCTGAGTAAAATTCCATTGTGTATATATGCCACAATTTTTATCCATTTAATCACTGAAGGACATCTAGTACATACAATCAATCAATAAATATATGAAAAAATGCTCATCTCTAGCAATCAGAGAAATGCAAATCAAAACCACTCTAAGATATCATCTCACTCTAGTCAAAATGGCAGCTATTATGAAAACAAACAACAATAAGTGTTGGCAAGGATGTGGGGGGAAAAGGTACACTCATACATTGCTGGTGGGACTGCAAATTGGTGCAGCCAATTTGGAAAGCAGTATGGAGATTCCTTGGAAAACTGAGTATGGAACCACCATTTCACCCAGCTATTCCTCTCCTCGGTCAATACCCAAGGGACTTAAAAATAGCATATTACAGGGACACAGCTACATCAATTTTTATAGCAGCACAATTCCTAATAGCTAAACTGTGGAGCCATCCTTTCAAACTTTTTAATAAGAAATGTTGTAAAATGCCTGTGGCATATGTAAATTAAGTATTTGCGGTATTTGAGAAGAGTTTTTTTTTTTAATGTGTATCTCCATCTATTCTGTGATTTTTTTTTCTTTTATCTTAATGAATGTACTCTGTTCCATCAGATGGGCAGCATATTCCATTTATAATGTATATTTAATGCATGTAATAATCACAATAAAGTTATCTTTAGTAGGCTCTTGGTCTCTTGAAACTTCTTTGAGGAAGCCTTTATTTTTTAGTATAAGACTGTGGAGCACAATGAAATAAAAAAATACTACATAATGAATATTTTCCCCAGGTATTACCAGTATTTCTTAAAATGATTAAAATAATTTTTTGTTTTTTTTTTAAACAAAAATCTAAGATTTGACATCTTCTCTATGAAAAAGAACATTTTATTCTGTTCAACAAACATTAAGTTCCTCTGAGATGCAAGGAAAATGCCAAACCCCTTTCTACCTTCAGGTGTGTTTTCATGGGAAGTTATTAGATGATAAAAGCAACATTTAAGAGCAGAAGTTGCTTATACATGTTTAAAAGAGAAGTAGATTTATATTTTTCTAATCTTTTAACATTTATTTCTAATAGAATTAAGTCAATTTCATATTGTTAATGTATTGCTACAGTTTGTGGATCTAAAGTGCCACCCACAGACTCATGTGTTAAGGCTTGGTCACCTGCCAGTGCTACTATTGAGAGGTGGTGGAACATTTGGGATGTGGGGCTTAGTGGTAGGAAGTTAGATCATAGGCATACCCTTGAAAGGGATGCTGGGATCCTGGTCCCTTCCTTCCCTTTCCATCCTTCTGCCATAAGGTGAGCTGCTTTGCTCCACCATGAGCTCCCCTCCATGATGTACTTTGCCATTGACCCCAATACAATGGAACCAACAGACACCGTAGACCGGAACTTATGAAACCATGAGCAAAAATGTTGATAGGAATTGCTGAAGTAGTCTCTCACAGTGTGAAAGAGACTTTGGGCTTACTCTGGGTATAGTATGAGCAAGTGAGAATTTATAGCCACAGCAGTGCAGGAAACAGTGAATATACTCAGAAGAAACATCAAGGGTAAGGATTCTTGCTAAAACTGTTTAACAAGATTCCTAATGAAGTCTGGGTAGGGTGATCAAACATCATGGAGTGGGTGGGGAAATGTGGAGGAGAAAGATGGTGGGTGGAGTATGGCCAAGCTGATCAGATAACAAAGGATGAAAGTGTTAGCTAAACTGACTGCAGAGTTTTTTGCTAAAACAAAAACAAAAGTGAAGAAATGTATAGTTGGGCCTATTAGAAGATTCAGAAGCCTGATTAAAGTTAGGCCAAGCAAAGAATCTCTATCATATGTGACCAATATTAGTAAAATTGACATAGGAAATAAAAGAGCAAACGTTCTATTTAGTTTTCCTCACAATGACATAAAAAAATGAAACCTCTTTCCTCTTTGGATATCATTACAGCACTTCATATCTTTTCTTTGGCTTATACCCACAGTCTGCCTATGATTGCTATAATCTACTATAAAGGATATATATATATATATCTCCTATCTGTGTTTTTTTAATATTTATTTTTTAGTTGTAATTGGACACAATAAACATTTATTTTATGTGGTGCTGAGGATCGAACTCAGGGCCTTGCATGTGGTAGGCAAGCACTCCACTGCTGAGCCACAACCTCAGACCCACTATCTGTATTGTTTAGTGTTCTCTTTCTAAAGCATTATATATAATTTATTCTCCACATAATCCTACCAAGTATTATGCCTTACACAGCAGAAAGTTGGTATACATTTGTTGACTTCTGTAGTAGGTAAGGGTTTAATATGTCAGTCTATTGAATATTTTTAACCTCTTTACTACTGTTTGAGCGTGAATGCACTTAAATGTCTTTGAAAAGAGTATGGCTGATTTATTATGAAAGTGAAAGAAATTGCTCCATATCTAAAAAGCTGTTAAATTTTTCTAATTTAAATAAAAGTCTTCTTTTGTCATTTTATAGAAATTTGCTTACAAATGGACAGGTCAAAATCAAAGGAAAGGGTATGCCTTCACAGGAAAGCAAGATATGAAAATCATGCTGCATTACATCTACACTAATAGCATGTTTAGATAGTTATTCCTCACAATGCCATAAATTTGAACCTCTTCATTTTGTATGAAAACAATGTAATTGGTTTAAATAAGCTTTTAATCAATTGATCTCTATTGAGGACCTACTATGTGAAAAATTCAGTGAAAGTATTTTTGTAAAAAGATCTTACAAATAAATAAAGTTGAAGTGATAATGTATAATAGCACTATAAACAAGCGCTAAAGGATACAAGAATGAAAGCATGTCTAACCCATAAACTAGAAGAGCTTCAGGAAAGACAGCCATGGGAATTTCACCTTGGTGAAGATTTGCATATGCAGAAGGGCATTTCAGGCAGTAGGCACAGCATAAGCAAAGATATCTGAGAGCAGCAGCATGGGTGATGTGTGGGGAATAGCAAACAGTCCTATTTAGCTATATCATAGGGTATGTGAAGGAAAATACCGGAAGATAAATGTGTAAAGAAAGAATCAATTCCCGTTTCATGGCTATAAATGGAGTTCCTAAGATGGGCTAGTTCTGTTTTCTGAGGCTATAAAAATAAATAAATCACTCTCTCCCCTTAAGGAGCCCATTGGCAGATAAGCAAGCCAATGCACACTGGGACACACTCTAAACTAATGATGCAAACACAGGGCCATTTGAACAAATGAAAAGAGAAACTATTCTGCTAGAATTGTGGGAGATAGTATGCAGAGTGGTTAATTGCTCAGACCCTGAGATATGAACTCTGACGTAAGACTGCTGTTTCAAAGACCTACACAGCTAGCCATTAACTTGACCTTGACCATATGACCTTGAACTCAATATTTTACAAAGTTTTGGCTATTGTGTTGTTATGGTTTAGATGCGGTGTTCCCCAAAAGCTCATGTGTGAGACAATGCAAGAAAGTTTGGAGGAGAAATGATAAGGTTATAGCCTCAACCTAATACTGAATTAAACCCTGATAGGATTAACTGAGTGACAACTGGAGGCAGGTGGGATGTGGCTGGAGGAAGTAGTTCTTTCGGGCCGTGGCTATGGGGTGTATATTTTGCATCTGGAGAATGGAGTCTCTTTCTGCTTTCTGATCATAATGTGAGCCTCTTCCCTTTGCCACATTCTCCAGCCATGATGATCAGCCTCACCTCAAGCCTCAAGAAATGGAGCTGGCTTTCTATGGACTAAGACCTCTGAAACTGTGAGCCATTAATAAACCTTTTCTCCTCTGCAATTTTTCTACTTGGGTCTTTTAATCACAGCAGCAAAAAATGTGTGGTAAACCTTAGTCATCTCCTCTGTTAGATAGTAACAAACATAGTACAAATATCACAGAACCATTATGATGACCAAATGTAATATCCATGTAAAGGGTTTATTACAATCTCTGGCAGTTAAAGCATTTGAATTAATTTGATTATCTTTATTAATGATGGTACTACTACTATGGTCTATCACAACTCTTTCCAAGGAATGTGTTAGTTTTGTAGGGTGTTTTTTGTTTTTGTGGCACTATGAATCAAACCCAGGTGCAATCACCATTGAGCTATGTCCTCAACCCTCTTTATTTTTTATTTTGAGATTAGGTGTCCTTAAGTCACTGAGGGCTTCACTAAGTTGCTGAGGCTGGCCTCAAGCTTGCAATCTTCCTGCCTCAGCCTCCTGAGTTGCTGAGATCACAGGTGAGCACTACTGTGCCCAGCCTTTGTGGAATGTTTTGGAGAAGAAACAGCCATGGTTAAAAAAAAAAAAAAAAAAAAAACTCAGAATAAGTACTTAAATTTCACCAGAGCAGGAACAATTGAGGGAAGCAATATAAAAGCATGGGAGCATGAGGAAGCACATATATTTGGGGAACAGAGAGTCCCAGAACTTTGAAACAAAGTCATTAGGAAGAAGATGCTGGAGTTTTATGGTTTCAGTGAGACATCAAATTGAAAACATGAAAAAGAACAGAAAATATAAAAACTAAAATAAAAAGCCCTTCGTGAAAAATTGAAAGAGCCAAAGCTTTAAGCTTTGCATTTTAGATACAAGTCATATGTTGGAAAAAGGAGTAAAAATCATCATCAATTAAAATTATTCTAATTCCATTCTCTCGATACTTCTCTCATTGCCACTTATGGCTCTAAGTGCATGGAAACAGTATATAATGTTGCCAGAGCAGCAAATTGTAGGATCACATTGCACTGTATCACCCAGTGATGGACTCAAGCAGACCCACTGGACCTGTTCATTGAAATCTATTCAAAAAGAAGTGAGAACAATGCTGAGAGACACAGCAAAGCCTGCCTGGGGACCAGCAGGGAATGAAAGATCTCTGTTCCTAGAAGTTGCAGAAAGAAATCTAGGATATTTATTTATTAAATACCTATTAGTTATTTGAATAGTATTGACTTCTCTAATAAAAGTAATAAGGGAAGGAAGGCATGAAAAAGTGATGACAAAAAAGTAGATCTTTGTGAACGACAGGGAAGGATGAAAAGGAAATATCTGTCCAGGTGCTCTGTATCCATTTTCAGTAATAGAAACACAAATACACAGAGAGTCAATAAAAGAACAGCCTTCTAAATTTTTTAAACTACAAAGGAGTTTTTTTGTACTAAATGCTATCACAGAATGCAAAACAGCAAAACAAATTAATGGTCTCGTTACACAATTCTATACCTACCTTCCATACTAGCATATCTGTGTTACTCCCAATTGCTAGTATGAGAATCTTAGTTTACATATTAATAAATACTTGTCTGTTTTTAATATGCATTTATTTTTCTCATTATTATGGTATCACATTCAGCTTGTTTGGCACTATTTAAAAGAATTTATTTTGCTATCAATGGCAGAAAACAATTTAGGAAACTGAACAGAACAGGCAAAATGTTAAAATCTATGTATTTGAGTAGGTTATTGACTCATTAGTTTAATAACTCGTTTTCTCAAATTTGAATAATTTAAATGCATTAGAAATGATACAGCATTAAAAAGTGCATTCTTAAAATGGTAAACACTGGATCTAGGATCTGAGTTTGTAGTTATTACTTATTTAAAATAAACAAGCAAATTCTGTTGAGATATGGTCTCATTTTCAGGAATGGTCTATTAGCAGGCAGCAGTGAGCACAACAATTAACCATATCAGCACATTAAAGCCTAATGTGTAAACTCAACATAGCAGCAAACACACATCCTACCATGGCCTATTAAGTAATCAGAAATGATTGCAGATAATTAGCTCATGAACAGCTGCATAAACTCAACTATTCCATTTTTTATCAGACATGGAGACTTCAAGTGGAAGGGAGGTTTATTCGCTATGTCTTGAACCAGGGGGGAGTGTCACCATGAAACAAAATTAGAGTTTTGTTGGATTACATCTTGTTATTTGAAACTTCCTTCTGATAATACTTCAAATGTTCACATAAATACAGTTCT
This sequence comes from Ictidomys tridecemlineatus, assembly GCF_052094955.1. Taxonomy (NCBI): domain Eukaryota; kingdom Metazoa; phylum Chordata; class Mammalia; order Rodentia; family Sciuridae; genus Ictidomys; species Ictidomys tridecemlineatus. The sequence goes on from NC_135490.1 coordinate 27,746,338, forward strand.
GTAAGGGAAAAATATAGAAACAACAATATTATCAATAACCAAAAAAAAACCCTGTAAAATTGGAAATAAAATAGAATTAGTAGAAATCAATCAGTAAATTTCTTTTAATGAGGGTGCATCATTCAAACTCGTTTGTATTTTTAGTTCAGATTTGATTTGCATATTCCTACACAGTCTTTCTGAATAACATTCTAAATATTGCATTTGAGTTAATAAATGTACTTGATAGGTATTTTTTGATTAAATGTGTGGTTCTTCTTTTTTTCTATCTTCTCACTAAGGAAGATATGCTAGATAGAACATGACAACTATATTTAGAAATCTAAAGGACTGCTATGAAAAAGAAAGGATTATATTTGCTCCATGTATGTCCAGAAAGACAACTAAAGAAAATAGATTTGTTTTTTAAAAGAAACAAAATTCCAAAAACTAACATCCTTACAACTAAAATAGGTACACTGTAAGGTACTGAGCTCTTGCCAGGGATGTCATCAAGCAAATTCAGAGACCAACCTCCTGTGGATGCGGTTAGAAGGGAAGGGACCTCAGTGTCTTTCAAAGATTCCTTCCCACTTAAAGTTTCTAAGAACTGGAACTCTAAAGGAAATGACTCAGGAACGAATGAATATTCTATCTTTGATGACGCTAAACTTTTGGAGGGTGATTTCTAAATATTTGAGTTATCACTGGGGTGTCCAGGTCCTTGGTGTTCCAAACAAAGAGTTGGGCAAGACACACTGAAATAGCAGGCAAAGTACAGATTTATTGAAAGCAAAGGCAACAGCAGCATGCTGTAACATAGAGCAGAGTGGGCTTAGAGAGAAAGAGAGGGTTAAAGCCCCAGTGTCTGGAAATTAATGTCTTTTCTGCTGAGCTATAAGGAGTTCTCTTTCCTGTATGGACCAGATTGAAGGCCTTACCCCCATTTGATCCCATTGGTTACCTTATGATACCTGATTAGAATATTGTCCAATTTTGCCCCATTGGTCACTCTATAAATCCTAATTAAAATACTGTCCACTTTACTCCTATTGGTCATTTTAAACTATTAAACTTGTGGCTGGAGTTGTCGTGGTAATGAGATTTATCATAAACAAGGACGTGATGATTCCTGTCCCTGTCTTGTCCTCCAGTTTGCATCTTTCTGTATACCCTGTCTCTGTCATCTTGGCATTCCTCAACTCCTACCTAACACTTGCGTGAAAGATTTTTTTTTTTATCATGACCTAACACTTAACACATGTTTACATTCTTCTCAAAGTTTGTTTGCATTTTATTTATAGATCCACGAAGAATAGAATGAAAATAGAGAGGTAGATGGTAGAATTAAGAGCAATGCATTTCACTCACAGGGAATTAGTCAACTATAGTCAATTATATTTGTTTTCTCTCTAGTTATCTTCATGTTTATAAACATTCAACCAAATATTTATAAGGCTGGGGATATACTAGGCACTAGGAAGGTATAAGTAAAGGTTAGTGCCTGGAGGAGTTTGAAGTCCTAAGTTTAAAGAAGCATGCAAAGCAGCAATTATAGATCAACATGGCAAGGGCCAGAGTGGAGAGATACAAAGTAAAAAGAACATAAGAAAAAAGACTAGGAAAAGCAACCTGGAAAACACTAGAATTCTTCATGAAAAAGAGAATATTGGGGAGGTTGGTAGTTTTCCAGCTGCAAACAAGTAGAGTGTGGGAGGAGCCTTGAAACAGAGAGAATTTATAAAAGACTGGCAAGGAAATACAACAGCATCTAAAACCAACCAACTCCAATAATGGTTCATTTAGTTCATGCTGTTCCTTCATTGCAAATTATTAACCTCTCTCATCCATTTTACCAAAAGTAGGATTAGTATAACTAGGGCCTGTTTCCTAGAGTAGTACTAGTAAAAGTTTGGACCAGCTGCATCAGTAACACCTCAGGCCCAGGAATGTTTGCTCCTGCAAGACCTACAGGTGATCCTTCTGCAATCTCATGCTTGACCACTGTTGTAGAGCAGAGTATTTGTGTTTCAGACAAGGTTTTATTATATTAGTATCCACATTAATACTTTTTTTGAGACATGTTATAATAATTAGATAAATTCGTCTTTAATGGAATAGGAATATAAGGTTGAGTGAATGGAGGCGGAGTCAGGTGACATGATTTCTACTTTCAACTCTACCACCAAATATGAGTAAGACTCAGAAAAATAATTGCTATGAAATAATGGATTACTCAGTCAACAGACTAAACTTCTCTTAGACATCGGAGTCTTAAGTCATAAAACAAGGAGGTTGTATTAGAAGACTTCTGAGACCCCTTTTCAATCTAAAGCATTGTGGTTCTCAAGAGATTTTAACATTAATAATTTGCATATTATTAAATAGTACCATCATCCCTAGCCTCTTTTTTGGACTATCTTCAGTTTTTCAGCTTCTAGTTTCTTTTTCAAAGCTGTATTAGAAATCTCTACTCTGCTGTAGTTTCTACCATGTCTAAACCAACTTTTCTTCCTTCCCTCTTTGGGTTCAGTGGTTAGTTCATTACACAATTGTTTGAAATGACATGTTTTACTTTTATACATGTTGACTCCTGTGAAGACTCCTGGACGAGTAGTACTCATCACAATGTGTGAAGCATCTTATCTTGAATGTCAATTGAATAATTCACAAGGGCAGGAAACTAAGAAAAAAAAATAATGTTTCACTAAAATGAATATAGGGAGAGAAGATTAGAGAAGCTGGAGACCCAGGGGGAAAAAATTAAACCCTTCAATGTTGTACACAAGGTGCTAGAATTTTCCTTTCTCTTCTTTACCCTCGTTCTTCCTTCTCCCTGTTGGTGCTGATTTTCTATCTGTTGAATTGCTTTCTCACCAAATATTATAGATGTAAACTATAAACTTCTAAAAGACAGGATTTATAAACCCCCGTAAATTTAGCACAACACTCCAAACAAACAGTTTCCCAATAAAAGCTTAAGAAATACATGCTTAAAGAATAAATGCATAATGCTTTGTAATCCCAGGCACTGTCAATGAATTGGTTTTCTTTACAATCATTGGAAGCTTCTTACCAATATATTTTCTCCGTATATTTTGCAAGGAGGAACTCTTTGACCTATTTGCTGTTTCATCTGGTCCTGCTCCTTTTCTGTTATGATCTGTGACTGGGGAGCTAACATATGCTGGCACTTTCCTTATATCTTATACAGTGTAGTGTTTTAGCACTTCATATTTTATGTCCTGGCATGCCAAGTCCTAACACATTCCTGGGTAATGTAGCTTCTGCCTGAGTGCCCTTGAGACCTACTTAGATAGAGCATGTGCTTGGTTGCTCTAAAACTTTTTCAATAACCTCTCTCTGCCTCCGATAGGAAATTACAGGAGAATGCTCTATTTCAGCATCACTTTAGCATCATTCTACTTTTATGCCTTATGATCTTACATCCTCCAATTGGTCTTCTCCACTGTAGCTGATTGTCCAGAGCTTTACAATGGGGCGGGAATCATAACACATTTCCAGCACCCTCATTTTGCTTCAGGAGTGAACACGGATCATTTTGATCCATGGTCAACTTCCAGTGATGTAAAATTTTCAGAGCTGTTATCTTTTCTTAGAATATCAGAGGCAGTTCATTTCTAAATAGTACATCACGTTTGGAATGCAGATGACAATAGAAGCCTCTCTTGGTGCCACTCTTAAAGGCACATTAGCAGTGGTCTTTCTAAACAGTCTGTATGCAAATCATTGTTCTGTCACAGATCATCTTGGGGCTACTTATTATCACCAAGTTAGCCTAATTTTACTTCCTGGACTTGTATTTATTTCTGTGGTTCTCTGTCTCTTTACATTTAGTAAGCTACGCATAAATCAAACAAAAGGACCCTCAAAAAGCTTTCTCTAAATCAGTTCAGGGGCCCCTGTGACTTTTTTCAATTCGAGTAAATATGTATATTTTCTTTCTAGAAATCCCTGCTATCACGAAATAACTTATTGTAGAGTCAGTTGTTTAATCTCTGTCTTCCTTTTCAAAATGAAACTCCTTAAGGGCATAGATTTTCTCTTATTCAACACAGAGTCTCCCCCTCCTAAAACGGGGGCTGCAGTATTATAGTAGGTTCTCCATGAATGGTTATGAGTGAATATGAAACCCCAGTTTTTGAAATTAATTTTACCAACTACCCTTTGGCTGCTATTCTAACTCTAAAAATGCAATCCTTTGGCCTCAAAACTGATAAGGACTGCTGCTTTGCTGATAAGTGCACTCACTACTGGTAGGCAAATCTACATGTGAATATTAAGCTTTTGAAATCCAAATTACTATGGAAACAGCCCTAAGTCCTACCTGCCTGTTTAGGGCTGCACTGTAGCTGCACATCTTGCACTGAAGGGAACTGCAGTCACAGTCAAATTCTGGCTTCTTGGTGTCGCCAATTCCTTATAGACACTCTGTTTAGTTAGTACATTCTTCCTTCAGGTGGGTTACAATACAATTGATTGTGATTAGAGTACTTAATCTATTCACTATAACTGATTAAGTTACTGCCTGATTGTGTTGCAGCTTCATCCATTTACTGTGATTAGATTGTTGCTGGAAATATATGGATACAATCAAGCTGCTGCTATTGTCAAATTCCTTAGGGTGTTTCTAAATTTCTCCACATAATCTTTTTGGCTATTCCTTAGGGTATGTCATTCCTACAGATAACTAATCTCACCCATTATGTTCGAATCTTCCTGATTTTATTTTTTTGGAGGGCGACTTATCTCAATCCCTGGGGTGACTTTCCCTGCCCTCTTCAGTATGAACCCTGTCTGGGAAGTAACTCATGGGGCTTACAGAGAGGACAAACTACATCCCCCTTTTTCTTTCCCTTTCCCGCTGTCTGTTCCTTGTCTCCTAGGAGTGGTGGCAGAGACTTATTCATACATAACACCTAACAAAGAATAAGAGAGCTTTTCGTGAATTTTTCATCAGAGGCCTGAGTTTGCGTCAATGTCTTCCATGCATTAGAGGAGCAGAGTAGGCAGCAGCACAGTTAAAAATAATAATGAGAACCTTCTGGCAGCTCAATATCACACATTAAAACATGCAACTTAGTTTATCACCAACCCACTCACTTTTTCCAAGGTGAAGTGGAGTCTGGTGAGAGAGAGCAACTTATACACCTCCCTCCAGCTCTCCTGGCCTTGGCGACAGTGTGCAGAGGTGGAGAGGCTCAGCAACACTGCATCTGTTATTTCAGGAGGTCAACAGAAAGAACTACCTGAGTAGGTTGTTTGTTTGTTTGACCTTGCAGAGCCTTCTGGTCTGGATGAACAGTAGAAAGCTTCCTCTGGCTATTCATTGAAATCAAATATCACAGACTTCCTGGTGGCCCCTCCAGAAATAATGCAGTATAGCTAGGCATTGTCTAAAAATCTCAAGAATGTATAGAAGATCTCATGATAAATATTAATTAGTAACCGAAGTGCTTTTTGTTTGTGAATAGTGTTTGTGTCAGCATTATACTGTTCTATGCTATTAAATTATTTGAAAGCTTGGGAGTCCTAATTTTCTAGGACTTTGCAATATCTTGCATTCGTACAGGCAGGTCCCCACTTTCCTCGCTCTGTCTTCAGAACTGCATCTAATTGTTTTCAAGAGAAAAAAGAGAAGTGCAGCTTTACAAAGTTACATGTATACAAAACACATTTTTGTTTTATTTTTCCACCTACAGGATATGGAATCTCTTGGCATATAACCTAAAGAACTTTATCAGAAATGGAAAAACAGAACTAAAGATAATTCTTTCTATTCTTATTTATTTATACTAGTTATTGTGCTATGTAACCACATCATTCCCAAAAGGCTTCATTCGAGTCATTCTCTTCATCTAAATGAGTGGCCCTAGAATATACCTTTAAGAGGTTGAATGAATTTCACATTCCTTGAGAAACCTCTCTTAACAGATCTAATAACATCTGTGTTTTGAACCGATGTATCAACAATCTCATGTAAGCAGAATGCTGTATGGTAAGTAAAGCACACTTTTGATGAAATAAAATATAGGTCTCCAAGTGCAGACCCTTCATTTCTACAACTTATTTTCAGAATGAATACCCTCCACCCTAAGGATGAAGATCAGATTCTAAGCCTATTTACTTTCTGTGCGTTATTTTGATGAAATTGATTGTCTGGTATTTCAGACTTCAGAAGGTAAAAGTAAAGTGAGAGATAGGTACAGATGTTGCTCATTAGTGCACACAGTGAAAAAAGTGATAAACAGACTTTTTTCCTTCTTTTTTCTTTTTCTTTCTTTTTTTTTTTTTTTACAAAAAACAAAAATCAAGAATCCAAAATATAAAGGTCATTGTATCTCATTTCACTTTAAACTCATCTCTTTATCATAGCTTAGTGTTGAAATTTATGTTCTTGTTATTAAAATGAACATAAATTTTAATTCATTAAGCACATAATAATAACTATGTACCCGGTCTGCAGTCTAACATTTCCTATTGAATCTCTAACACATTTGTTGGCACATCATCAGACATTCAGTTATTAGATAATGATTATGTTAGGAAAATAAACTTTATGGAGACACAGTGGAAATTTGGCACCTTACGTTGTGATTATTTTTATGGAACTATTTGAAGAGAAGGTTATGAAAAGAATTAAAAGGATAAAGCAAGTGAGCTGGTAACTGAGAGTTTAAAAAAAATGGATGATGAAACCATCAAAGATTATAGAAAAGGTCAGAAATATAGAGAGTTTGAAAAATGATGAGGTAACATGGTATAGCAGCAGAATTCTAGATCTTCTGAAACTCACAGATTAAAGATTTAAGAAGGCTATAAATGAGGTAGAGGGAGGATTTGCTATTGAAAATGATTAAGATATAAATAAGAATCTCGGCATAGGCAGGATTCCAGTTAGGCATATATTAGAGATATTCAAGAGTAGATGACAGATGAAAAAGCAGAGGAGGGAATGGTAAGTTCAAGTCAAGGATAACTTCACTATTTAGGGCCTTGGGAACAAAATACAATGAGAAGATTTGAAGGAAAAAAAAATGAGCAAAACCAAATTATGGTTTATCTTAACTAGAAGGTAGACTGCCTTGTTTAAAGAATGAACCATGAATTGATACAAAGTTCAAGAAGACAGCAGATTTAAATTAAAGAATAAAAAAAATCCCTTAGAATTAGGTTTGAGAATGAAAATATAATTGTTAAATATTGTCTTCAGAATTACAATGAGAGATTCAAAATCAGGCTTAATTACACTCCTGGAAGGAATAATGAGTTAAGATTAGAAAATTGTTTTTTAAATTATACAAAAACACCTCGGAAGCTGGCTGTGCCCTGGAGTAAAGAGCACATAGGATGGAACCTAGGCAGCCTCTTGCTGCCCCAGCCTCATCAGGACCATGTCTGCAGTTCAGCTTTAGTGAGTGTCCTTCCTCTGATCTTTCTAATTGAAATGTGTTCACAAAAAAAGAGAGTAATGCTACAGATCTGGATAAAATTTTAAGAACACACAGCAATCACTCTTGCCTTGCCAATTAGAATTATTTTTCCAGATCTTCTCATTAATTATAAAAATGGAAATCATTGGACTTGGTGCTTTACAATAAATATTCAAGCAACTAGAGCTGTAAAATATAACCTGGCAATTTAAGTGATTTATTTTAGCGGCATAATGCTTGAGACATTTCTATTAGCTGAAAACCTGAAATGTTTCAAGTAAAATATTTAAAGAAAAGAAGGTGTCTTGAGACTGAGTAATTGAGTTAGGTGGATTGAGAAGGGTAGATTCTTCTCCTTTCTTTCCTCATCAAAATAATCAAAATAATATTTTACTATATTCCATTATATCAGTAACACAACTTGGCATAATGTTATACATAAAAATACCCAGGGAAAAAAATCAGAAACTGATTGCTTATCGCATTATTTTCAGTCATTAGAAGAAACTTAGGTTGAGTACATTCTTTCATCATTATTATTTGGTTTGTTACTAAATGACACCTATATGCAGAATACTGACCTAGGAAACACAAGTGAGCAAAATGTAATAACTTTTTAAAATTAATATTTTAAAATGTAACGTTTTCTCCCAAAAAAGGTTTTATTAAACTAAATATAATTTAACTGGGTGCAGTGGCTCACGCCTATAATCCCAGCAGTTTGGGAGGCTGAGGTAGGAGGATCATAAGTTCAAAGCCAGCCTCAGCAAAAACCTCTCTTAACAGTTCTTCATTGGAGATAAATTCCTTTTAAATTAATATTTTAATTCATTTATTCTCTCTTTAGCTTCACATCTATTTGGATTTTATTTCAACATTTGTTTTTCTTTTTAAAAAGTTTTTTCGTAATCATTGTTAATGTTTTATGCTTCACAACTTCTTCTTCTTGATCTTTTTTGAGAGCTTAACAAATACATTTAAATGTAATTTTTCAGAGTATTCTGTTATTTTTACTTCTTTTGGAGTGAATTGATTCTCTGATTATTTTTTGTTGTTGTCATTGTTTTTGATTTTTTTTTAAATTAGCTGTTGTTCCTAGCTTTATTTTTCCTCACATGTTTTGGAATTATGGGTTTCATTCTTATCCTGAACATTAATTTGTTCTTATGTTCTCCAAATATTTCTTTCTCCTTTCCCCCTCTTCTTCTCCCCCTTCCTTCTTTTTCTTCTTCCCCTTCTTTTTCATTCCTCCTCTCCATTCCCCCCACCTGTACCTCCAGTTCACACACATTTGATCTTTTTCCAGTTTGTACTTAGTTCTCCACTCATCATGAGTCAAGGGTCTGAAACGAATTCTCATTATGTTGGTTCATGGCATTATAATCCCAAATGATGTTGGGATTACAAAGCTATGGTCATTAACACAAAGCCTACCTTCTGGCTATAAGAGGGATTGTTTCTCTGTCTACCTGTGTTAAATATATAAAATCAGTAGTCAAATAGTCTGCAGCAGTTTTTCTGTTATTTCTGATATTTCTTTTATTTATTTTCTTAACATATAAAAGTAGGGACCTTCCACACAGGTCCCTACCTTGATGTAGGGTAGCTTCTTTCATTGCATGTTATTCCAAAGAGGTTTAAAACACACACACACACACACACACACACACACACACACACACACACACAATCTCAGTAGTATCTGTGTGTTACTGCTACTTACTTTAGTACCAACCAGTATTTGGTGTTTCTGTTTCATATCTGATCCAAGAAAATAATGATCTTGCATCGATCTTGGTGTGGCCTTATACTTTTTCCCTTCTAAAATATATTATTGAATTGTGCCTGAAGTAGAATGATTGTCCTAAGAGAATATGTAAAGTAACTTCTTACTTGAAATTTTTCCTATACTTCTCTTACTCTCTAAACTGACTCTGTTGTTCTCTTTCTCCCTTCTTTTCTGTCTTAGGCAACAGCGGAGAGTGATATATGACATTATGCTTCATCAAAAATATATTCCCTTCCTTTTCTGCTATTTTTCTCTTCCAAGTATAGGTTAAAATATGAGGAAAAAGTTGACCTAAGACTGATGGTAGTAGTGGAAACTATTTAAAACCCTAAGTCCCTGTAAGTATAGTCATACATATATAGGAATAGAAAAAAAGGAACTGTGTATCTTAAATATTAACTATACATTATTATCTAAAGAGTTTACCAATTTTTATTTAACTATATAATATCCTCATATAGATTTATTTAGTTCATTTTTTACCGTACATGAAGATTGCATTGTACCTCCTTTCACTTTTGTTTGTTACATCATATTTAGAATAACATTGGCTGAGATTACATGTACTATTAATGTTTTTACTATGACTCTCAGTAATTTTATCAATTTGAAATCTATTCATGTGTAATTCAGTTGGTATGATGACCTTTGGTGGACTATTTATTTATTCATTCATCCTTTCTCAAGTTATCACTGTTGCCACATACTAAATATCTATATATTTTGGATTATTTCTGGGATTCTTATTGTGTTCCTATGACCTAAATGTTTATTCATGCCTTGACATATAAAAGTGAATTTTTTGTTTGTTTGTTTTATTTTTTGTGTGTGCTAGGCATTGAACCCAGGGCCACATACATGCTAAACACACACTCTACCATTGAGCTATACCCCCCAGGCCTTTGGGTTGTTTTATTTATTTATTTATTTTTGTACCGGAGATTGAACCCAGGGGTGTGTTTTAACCACTGAGCCACATCCACAACCCTTTTTATTTTTTATTTGAGACAGGTCTTGCTAACTTGCTTTGTGCAACCCACACTTAAGGAGTGTAAAGTTATGATCAACCTATTTTCAGAAGGAGGATTATTTACATCAATAAGAAACAGCATGAGTACAAAGCCAGTTTGAGCAATGGTGAGGCATAAGCAATTCAGTGAGACCCTATCTCTAAATAAAATACAAAAAGGAGCTGGGGATGTGGCTCAGTGATTGAGTGCCCCTGAGTTCAATTCCTGTTACCAAAAAGAAAGAAAGAAATCTTCATGGAAGATTCGTTATTTTTGCACCATATATTTATTTTTAATAATTTGAATACTAATATGGAATCATAAATATTTATTTTGTATTTTGTATTTAGGCTTCTCTTGAATGTTTCCTGCCCCACCCCTTGAATTAGTCATTTCTTTAAGGAACCCTGGTTCATTTCACTGGGGTGTGACATTAAAAAGCAAGATTTGGACTGGCCCTGTGGCTCAGTTGTGGAGTGCCTGAACAGGTGAGGCCCTGGGTTCCATCCTCAGCACCACAAAAAAACAAGTAAACAACAACAAATGAATAAAGGTAAAATTTGTTTAAAACCAAAAAACACGATGGTAGACCCTTGTATTTAACACCTACTGAGGTTTCATTGAACCAAGTCTCTCTTAGCAGACAGAGCAAGAAAATATATTTGTATACATACTAACCTATTTATATATACATGTCTATAAAAATTTCTATATTTGTTTCTGTTATCTATATTAAGCTAAATATAAGTTCATATTGTTGTCACCAACTATAATCCATTACCACATCCATTACCAAAGTCCTTCTAGCTTTCTCCCTGTTTTAAACTCCAAACTCTTATAGTAACAGTGAGAAACATGGCTTCAGCTATTTGCCATCAACTAATCAATGGTTTAATCCTATATATATGTACAACATCAGAATCACTTAGCTTTGCTCTCATGGGAAACAATTTTATCAACTACAGTATGCTATTTATGTGAATTTATTTTTTCTTTTATACTTCCAGACTCGACTTACTGCCTGGAGGTATGTGGATATACATACACATATATACATATATATACATATATATTTTATCACATATATTTGTTTCCAATATATATTTCTGATATAAATTAGGTATTTCTTTCCTTATCTATACTAAAATGTTAGTATAGAAATATTAACACTAAGATATAAATGTGTGTGTGTTCATAAGAATCTTTTAGGGATTGCTATAAACCAATTACTTATATAAGATATGATTTTATATGGGACATTTTTTAATCCATTCATCTACTGAAAGGCATTTAGGTTGATTCCACAGTTTAGCTATTGTGAATTATGCTGCTATAAACATTGATGTGGCTTTGTCCCTGTAGCATGATGTTTTCAAGTCCTTTGGGTATAGACCGAAGAGAGGGATAGCTGGGTCAAATGGTGGTTCCTAGTTTTCCAAGGAATCTCCATACTGCTTTCCACATTGGCTGCACCAATTCGCAGTCCTACCAGCAATGTATGAGTGTGCCTTTATCCCCTCGCCAACACTTATCATTGTTTATCTTCATAATAGCTGCCACTCTGACTGGAATGAGATGATATCTTAGCATAGTTTTGATTTGCATTTCTCTAATTGCTAGAGATGATGAACATTTTTTTCATATATTGAAAAAATGTGGCATATATACACAATGGAATATTACTTAGCAATAAAAGAGAATAAAATCATGGCATCTGCAGGTAAATGGATGCAGCTGGAGAAAATAATGCTAAGTGAACTTAGTCAATCCCAAAAAACAAATGGTGAATGTCTTCTCTGATATAAGGCGACTGACTCATAGTGGGGTAGGGAAAGGGAGCATGGGCGGAATAGACGAACTCTAGATAGGGCAGAGGGGTGGGAGGAGAAAGGAGGGGGATTAGCAATGATGGTTTTGAATGGTTTGAATATGATGACATCATTATCCAAAGTAGATGTATGAAGACATGTGAACATACTTTTTCTACAAACAGAGATATGAAAAATTGTATTCTATATGTGTAATAAGAATTGTGATGCATTCTGCTGTCATGTATTTAAAAAATAAAAGCAATTAAAAAAAGATATGATGTTAGCAGCACATATCTAGTCTGTCTATACTGCCTATTGTAATTAAACTTGCAATTTATGAATATGTGACATGAAGAAAAAAGAAGTTGTTCACATGTTGCTTTTAGCTATGTGATTAAGAAGATACAAAAGCTTAATGGTCTCTGCTTCTTTGTTTTATCCTGCACCTGCCATTACTCTCACTACTCCAAACCCAAGCCCATCCCAGGTGGCAAAGGGTGCTGCGTTTGTTGGTAAGGGAGGCTCCCTAATGTTTATGTGAACTAAGTGATTGCCTCTTTCTTTCATACTTGGTTTATCAATAGGAAGTCTTGATTCCAGGTAAAACTCGTGTTTTGTGTGAATCTGATTGACAGTTCAGCCATGTTTGATTAGGGAGAAGTAAATGAATGACTTCTGAAAGAAGTAAAAAGGATCAATAAAAATTCAGTCTGATAAGGAGACCAAAATTATTGAGTTCTGCTTAGGATATTGCTTGGTAAGAAATACTGTTCTGGGAGATCTAGATCATGTATTTGATAAGAGAATAAAATAACTATATATGTACTTATATATAGTGTGTGTATATATATATGCATATATACACTATATATATGCATTATATATAGTAGACAAAAGTGCCACAATCACAGTTTACTTAGAGTGTTATTCCTGAGTACTTTTGACTAAAACTGCAAAATTCAACTAAAGGAAAAAAAATGTAAACTTAATTACATTGAGAAATATACAAATATCAAGTTCTCAGAAAATCTCCAAATCGTAAATGTATCAGTTCTTCCTGAATCAATCTGTGCTATCCATTTAACGTAATCAAAATCCTAAAGGCTTTCTTGGGAAAAGAAAAACCTAATAAAATAATTGTATAATTTATCTGGCAGAACAAAAATGTAAGAACAGGTAGGATATCTTTCAATGGTAAAAAGGAGAATTAAAGGGGCTTTGTTCATTTGGATGAAAAAAAATGCCTTCTTCACTCCTCATTCCCAAATAATTTCCATATGGATCAAAGTTTTTAAATATTGAAAAATAAAAACATTAAACTAGATTTTTAAAGTTTGTCCAATGATTTTGTAAACTTGGGTATAAACATCTTTCTAATCATGACCAAAAAAATCAAACAAAAAGGATTAATTTACATAATGTAATCTATTTTTTATCAAAGTGTTTCTTTAAAAGGCTAAAAACAAATGACATGCTGAGAAAAATTTCCAGTTCTCCTTCTCTGTCCTGATATCTCCTCTCTCTCTCTGTCTCTCACTCTCTCTCTCTCTCTCTCTCTCTCTCTCTCTCTCTCTCTCTCTTTCTCTCTCTCTGGATCCTCAATTTCAACAACGTTTCCAATCAATTGAGACCTAAAATTAATTGAACCCACGACTTTTTCACTCTTGCTCTTCACCTTTTCCCATAATGACTTTTTCTTGGACAACTTGAGTTCATGTTTAATCCTAATAGTCACCATTCTTGCTTGGCTAAAACATAACCCAGTCAAATAATCTATCATGTATCAGCATCTGTGAATCTAAATTAGTTGAAGAAAAACACTCATATAGTATATCTCACTTTAAATTTTTAATTGCTAATATTAACTGGACTCTTCATGTCTTCTCCCAAGCATGATCTATCTCTTTAGTCCATTTTCCTTCGATCCTGATGTAATTTCATATTTTTCCTCAAACCTCAGACTTATAAAAACCTTTCATATCCTATTCAGCATAGTGGCGCATCCTTTTAATCCCAGCAACTTAGAAGGCTGAGGCAAAAGGATCATAATTTCTTTCTTTTTGTTTGTTTGTTTGGTGCTGGGGGTTGAATCCAGGAGGAATTAACCACTAACCCAAATACCTATCCCATTTTACTTTTTATTTTGAGACAGGGTCTCTGTAAATTGCCTAGGGCTTGGCTAAGTTGCTGGGGCTGGCTTTGAACTTGGTATCCTCTTGCATCAGCCTCCTGAACTGCTGGAATTGCAGGCATGCACCATCACACCTGGCAAATCACAACTTCAAGGCCAGTCTTGTCTTCTTAACAAGACCTTGTCTCAAAATAAAAAATAAAAAGGGCTAGGTATGTAGCTTAGTGGTTAAAACACATCCCTGAGTTCAATCCCTGTTACCAGAAAAAAAAAAAAAGAAAGAAAGAAAAAAGAAAAATTCTTTCACATCCTCACTTTCAGCTAATTATCTTCTTTTCTAGGTCAATAAAGAAGCAAAAGCAACTGGGAAAGAACTTCCACAAGTTTCCTTTATCAGTTTATCTGCACTGAGCAAGTTAAATCTTATTAGTATATTCCTCCAGAGCAATCTTCCTTTAGTGTCAATTAATAGTGCTTTTAAATCACATGTTTATTGATAATCAAAAAACTCATAATAAATAATTTCCAAAAATAACTTTTTCATATCATTAGATTTTATTATTCTAGCATAAATACTATTATTCCAGATCTTTGAGATCAGTGATAAATTAATTAATTGAACATCATAGTATATTGCAAGTTAATGTGTTAGTAGATTCTTGAGTCCATAATATTTTCTACAGCATTGCCTTTCTCAGAAAAATATGTAAAAGACTATATTGGTTTCATTGGTCTTGATATTCTTCTAAACTGATTTTAGGGATGCATATATCTGAGGCTGCTTGAAATTATTTTCCCTCAAAAAGTATCAAAGAATGAACCTGGAATTAAGAAATCTATGCCATAAGTAAACATCTTAGAAACTGATGTATTTATATTCATCCCTCAGGAAATGGAGCACATGTCCTTTTCCTAGTGGCCATAAGGGGCATCCTGCACATATCTGATGATCCATGACTGTACAAATGGCTACTATGCACAAATGTGGTATCAAAATAGGATTGGAAGTGAAGTGGTCAGGGAAATATTAACACTGAGCTCGTGGGAGAAGCTTTCAGTTCTACCTAGAGAATGAAAATCCTACTGCTAAATAAAGAAGTGCTCGGTCAAGGAATGAGGGTTTTTAATTTTTTTTTCTTTTCTCCTACTATACTTTGTCTGAAGAGGCTCTTTTATTTTTCAAGAGTGGCGTGCGATAACTTACTTTGGCATTCTCTCCACGACAGCAAAGATTCTGTAGTGATATCAAGCTGGTTTCTTATTGCTCTTCTGTGAATAGCATACCCTGACCAATCTATTTCAAAGGACAATACTCCAGGCATAACATATGATGCAAATGTAATGTGGCAATTTGATTTTCAAGTAGCACTTCATAGGAAGCATGGTTAAGCAAGAGCAGCATGTCATAGTCAGCCCTTGTGAATGTATTATATCAAACTTACTTCAGAACGGAATAAAGTAACAATCCTAACTTTCTGAGAAAACAGACCTCAAAGGTTGAAAATGTCTTGGTGTCTATAACATTTAGCACTAATGTTCAATTATCTGACCTTCCCTGAACATGACCTGATGTCCTTAGACCACAAATTGAGGAGAGAGTCCTTAGTTCAAAGTTTCAAAGTGAAATTTAAGAGATCCAAGGCAGGTGCCTTGGTTTGTTCCTGCTGCTATAACAAAAATATCTTATCAAGTAATTTATAAACGAGAGAAATATATCGCTCACAGTTCTGGAGGCTGGAAAGTTGAGATCAAAGTGCTGACAGATTTCAATGTCTGTAATAGAATGACAGTTAGCTTCCAGGGTGTGCCTTGTTGCTCCATCCTCACGTGGTGGAAGGGCAAGGGAGCTCCCGTCCACTTTTTTTTAAATAATGACACTCATCCCATTGGAACTCTCAGGATTTAATCACTGCACCAAAGATCCCCACCTCTTTTTTTTTTTTTTTTTTAAAGAGAGAATGAGAGAGGAGAGAGAGAGAGAATTTTTTTTATTTTTTTTTTTATTTTTCAGTTCTCGGCGGACACAACATCTTTGTTGGTATGTGGTACTGAGGATCGAACCCGGGCCGCGCGCATGCCAGGCGAGCGCGCTACCGCTTGAGCCACATCCCCAGCACCCCCACCTCTTAATTCTTCTCTCACCTGTGAGTTTTGGGGAATGGCAATAGTCAGACCATAGCAGCAGATTTCTCCCTCTCTTCCAAATATCAAACCTGGAAATGTACCTTGTGTAACATATCCAAGACCAAGAGGAGAAACAGCACCAATTAAGCATATTCAGAGATCTCACACATTGTGTCAGACACTGCAAAGGTCTTAATCAGTGATGTTATCACGAAGACTTTCTGGAAAAGCAGCCACTGCACTAGAGCAGTGGTGCTCCTCATCAAGATCTGGCTTCCTCTCAGCCCTTAAATATCATCTCATATATATCAAGTCACCCAAGGACAGTATATCAGAGGATATTTGAGAATATCCTAACTCCTTCTCTCAGAGGCAGTGTAATTTCCTGTAAAAGGGTCAAAATATTTGCACCTTTCATTTCATAAATCAGAATCAAACCCCTGTTTTGGAGCTGTCATCTGATACCTGGGCAATTACAATTTTCTCTACTGTTAAAATCATCTCCTCGATTTTTCAGTTCTGCTCAATTGTGCATGTAGTTCTTCAAAACATTTTTTTATTTCCTTCAGACGTTTGTATAAATTCCATTTTGACCCCCCTCAGTTTCCTTCTGTTTGGTCATAGCTGCATTATAGCAACCATCTAACCAGACTTCATTACCTGCCCCTTTAGTTCAATGCCAGTTTCTCAAACATTTTGATCTCAGGATTCTCTAAAAACTTTAAAAAATTATGGAGAACCACTATATATTGATGTTTATGTTTAAAATTAAAATGGAGACATAAAAATATCTACTTATAAACTCATAATATATTGACAAAACATTTTTGTGGAAAATACTATATTTTTTAAAACAAAAACACATATAGTAAGAATAGGGATGTTATTTTACATTTTTACCAATCTCTTTTTAATGACTTAAGAGTGCTGGGTTCTTATTTCTGCTTTTGAATTCAGTGTTTCAGTGTGTTATTTTGATTGAAGTTTCCAAATAATATTTGGCTTCAAACAACTATGTAATTGAAAATGGAAAGAGATATTATTGCCTTTTCAGGAAACTTTGGATTTTCTTTTTAAATATTACACCAAAAGCTAACAAGTGGTAGTTTCTTAAAGATTATACAATGTAGAAACTGAAATCATATCAATGAACTTATTTTATTGTGTTAAATTGAAGTCCATCAATCTATTTTGTGTTCTACTTTATCCAATTTACTCATGCATAGTATTATAACAATCATACATTGGATGTTTGAAAAAATATTAACTAACCAATTATGCAGTTCTTACAAATACTGATGATTTCATTATGTGATATAAAAATAAATTTATTATAACTCTTGATCTCATAAGAAAAGTTTTTAAAAAGTAGGAAGCTGTTGTGTCTCACAGTTGGGAGATGTGCATGTTCCAATCTCATTTTTATATGAAAATTCAAATTACACCATTGACAATACATACATTTATTCTCCTTGATGTATCAGGCTTACTTCAGTCATCTTCAATAAAATGCCTGCCAAATATTCAATACTGTGTAACTGTAATTACATGTTAGTCTTTCAAATAAAAATGGTGTTTTGTGAAAACATTGGCTAATTCTACCTCAGAAATCCATCACAGAAGTGTTTTTTTCCCCTTAAGACATCATATTACCAGATATACATAACTTACACATAATTCCCATTTTGTCATATACTGCTAAAAAGACATATAGTCTGCCAGGCATGGTGGCACACACCTGTAATCCCAGTGGCCTGAGAGGATGAGGCAGGAGAAACGTGAGTTCAAAGCTAATTTCAACAAAAGCAAGGCTCTAAGCAACTCAGTGTGACCCTGTCCCTAAACAGAATACAATATAGGGTTGGGGAGGTGGCTCAGTGTTTGAGTGTCCCTGAGTTCAATCTCTGGTACCCGCCCCTGCCACATGCCCCAAAAAGGCATATAGTCAAATGTTGATATTTAATACAATTAAAACTATTTTGTACTTCATCAAGAGTGTTATTTAGAGAAACTGGCTTTTTTTTTTAACCACAAATGTATAGCTATAAAAAAATACAATGATGATTAGTATGATTTGGTGTGTGTGTGTGTGTGTGTGTGTGTGTGTGTGTGTGTGTGTGTATTTTTTCTTTTTTGGCAGTGCTGGAGATTTAACCCAGGCTCCCTCTACCACTGAGCAACATCCCCAGACTTTTTTATTTTTTTCTTTTCAGGCAAGGTCTCAGGAAGTTGCTGAGGCTGACCTCAAAGTTGCAATCTTCCTGCCACAGCTTCCTAAGTCCCTGGGATGACAGGTGTGCCCCTATCTTGATTTATATTAAGGCTCTAGAAGTTTTCCTGTCACTGTTTTGCACCATCATTGCAAATGTCAACACAGGGAAAAAGGCAAATGATGTTTTAGTATTACTATGCAAGGTGTTATGACTTTACCAACCACATGGAAGTGTCTTCTGGAATGCCCAGGGCCCAATGCACTTCTTGTGGAGAAGTGCTGGCCTAGGGCAGGTGATTTCACACCTTGGTTGCAAATTAAAATTATATGAAGTATTTTTTCTTAAAAAAATACCTATGTTCAGGCTCCAGACCAGCCCAATTACATTAGAAGGACTGAGAGTGGGGCCCAGGCAGCTGGATTTTTTAGAAGCTTCCCAAGAGTTTCTACTATTAACTGCAATGTCAA
Organism: Ictidomys tridecemlineatus; assembly: GCF_052094955.1. NCBI lineage: Eukaryota > Metazoa > Chordata > Mammalia > Rodentia > Sciuridae > Ictidomys > Ictidomys tridecemlineatus. The sequence goes on from NC_135490.1 coordinate 27,765,316, forward strand.
GAAACACTGGTCTGATTTCTTTGGTATTTGAACCTGTTTTCAAATCTATGTCCCCGTCTTTCTTTTTAAATTTTTCTAACATTCACCAAGTTCTTTGATGTGCAAAGAATACCTACCTATGATTCTTTTAAGAAATCTTATCAAACTTTAAATGAAAAAGGCAATAAAAGTAAGGGACAAATAACCTGTCCGCTGGCTTATGCAATTAATTAGGACCTTTTCTTATTTACTGTATTCCAGTGTTTTTTATTGAAAGACAAATACCACAATAAAAATCTTATCTCAATTATCTCCTTTTTTAAAGGAAATAAATCAAGGGTCTAGCTTAAAATAAGCATTGATTTAAAGTATTCTCTCTTAATTATTAACAATGGATGAATTTGAAAATGTTTTCTTAGTTTATCAAAATATTTTGCCTTAGAGGCACATGGTTTACTGAGGATTTATTCTATTCTTTTTGGTTTTTAAAATGATTATTGATTAGTATATAAACTTGTACTGGGGAAAGAATAGACTAGGATTTTTTGTATTTGCTAATAAATAAATAATCATATTGCAATTATTAAACTCCCTCTTACATATAAGCACTTTGCTCAATTTTGAATTTTACTAGGGAGAATACTCTGGCATCGTGTGTATGAAGAATTAAGCTCCTTGATATAAATTGCAGAAGAGTTCACTGTAAATCAGAGAATTTCTAATAAAAATTAGTCCATAAGCAAAGGTTTGCAATATTATAAAAATAAGATCTTCTGTTTATGACCTCTTTTTCTGCAAAAAAAACCAAACACTTAAAACACTTTTAAACTATTTTTTCACATCTGAGTAAATTATTTATTTTCTTAAAACCATAATAATAATAATAAAAAGCCAAGAGTCTGAGATGATTAATGACACCAAGAAAGTGGTGTCAAAAACCCATGTATACCGCTTATGGGTCACAATGCACTAGTCCTTTTGCTTTGTTGATGAAACAATTCTCAGTGATAAAACTATTCAAAAGAAATCATTTAAACACTTTACTTTATGGAACTTAAGTTAGGAATTGGAAAGAGGAGGTATTTTTCTCCCTCCACATAGATCGTAGTTCTAAGCTGTTACCAAGCTGTCTGATATAACACCAAAGAGCGACTGCTTTTCAGTCTGAAAGAGAAAGGAGAGAATTCCTCCAGGTCAGAAGAAGACGATAATGATTTTTTAAGAGTATATCAAGAGATTGATGACATGAAGAGGAATTTCAGGCAGACAAAGGAAATAGCTGGAAATAAATGTCTCAAGCTCTCCTGGTCTTCCACAGTTGTCTTTCAGAACTGCCACAGGGAACAACTTCAAAGCCTTATTGACCATGAAACAGCTAAAGTTCCCATTAAAATTTGCAAAATTAACTCTCTGGATGCTTTTGCACAAATAGAAAAGGTCAGGTCTGACGTTTAACTGATTTGATATTGCCAACTTTTATTTAATATTATTGTTGTCACTTTTTATTATCATTATTTCAAATATTTATTTAAATTATCAGTACCTGAGACTTTTGAGACACGGGGAAGCAGTATTAAAGGAGCCTAATCATGGTGTTTCTTTTCAGAACCAACTTTATGCCTAATTGCAGACTTCGGCTTTCTATTTTCCTACTGGACCACTGAGTTGTAGAATCTAAGCAGTGTAATTGGAGCTCACTCACTACGCTTTTGTCTGTGCAGAGTGCCACTTTGGGTCTATGCTGGGGAAAAAAGTTACATCTACAAATAATTTTTAAATTTGGTCTTTTCTTTCTTGCAGTTGGTTACTAAATAACACATTAATGTGTTTGTTTTTTCCTTCTATCATTTCCACTAACATAATTTTTTTACATTCACTATCATGTTAACTGAGCAATTTGGATACTCCATTTCCTTACACTATGAATTTCTTGTTTGAAGTGTCCAGATTTATTTCTATTCAAAAAGATCTGTTCTCTCTCCCCATCTCCTTCTTCCATTTTCCTTCCTTCCTTCTGTTAGGGCTCAGAAAATAACTCAAAATATAAAGCTTTGGTATGCTGGATGCTTTCAATTAAAGGAGAACCAGGGTCTCTTGGACCTTACCTCCTTGCTCTTTTTGTCTCTCCTAAAGCATAGAATGAGGCTTCATTTGAAGTTTCCCTTTCTACCTGCAGATTGGATCCCTCAGAAGATGAACTTACCAGGAAAAAAAAAAAAAAGTTTAACACTCCATCCAGAGCTCAAGTGAACTTTGTCTCAGGCTCTTGTCTGTCCTTCATGCTCATGCGTCTCCCCTAAAAATACTTTACTCTTCCTTTAAAATTGCTGCAGCCTCTACCCTACTCTCTTCTTGGAGAGGGTATGCAAGCTTTGAGTTTTTACTTTGTATGATCCGTGTGTGCTTGCATATTAATGGATTTGTATGCCTTTTCTCAGTTAATCTGTCCATTGTCAGCTTGCTTCATAGATCCAAATTATCAAAACTTCAAGGATTGGAAAGCAAGCCCTAAACTTTCTCCTTCCTATTTTTCTTCCTCTTTTTTTGCTGGCTTATTTTTCTTCTTTATGTCAAAATTAGAGGAAAAATTCATAGATTTCTAATAGTTATGGAACCCTTGCTATGTCTTCGTGGTGCCACACCCATACATACCCATCTTTTTTATTTTCACAGCCATTCTCTGAGGTAGTAATTACCATATACTCTATTTTGCAGATATTAAACTTCAGGCTTAGAAAGAACATGTGAATTGGCCAAGTTATTAACTGGTGGAGTTATAGACAGAATCAAGCTGCACTGCCTTTTCCTATAGACTGAGCTTCTTAACCATTCCATGATTGGTTGTCTATGAGTCTATCTCTGACCATAGCCACAGAGTGTCCTTTAAAAAAGAAAAATTAACTATCCTCAATGATGTTAACCTCAAAAGAATTAAAGTGTATTTCAAATATCAGAGGCTTCCCTTAATAGTGCTTTACAAGGCTATTTTCTGTAAATTTATCCAAAGCCATCTTGAAGTCATTTTTATATTTACCATCTCATGAAGTGGGATTCTCCAGAAGTTTTATATTCATCCTATTAAACTGCTCTTCCTTTTAGACCCTTAAAATTCTTCCCACTCATCACCGCTTTGAACTTCATGGCATTTTCCTGACTTGCTTCTTATATCAGAATTCACTTCCTTCCCCTTCTTCTAATGTTAATGGATTTTCTCATATCTTTTCTCAGCTTGTACTTTCCAGAGTCCTAACTCAGTTAGTCTCTTATCACACTCTTGACACTTCTTTTCCTTGCTTTCTCTAATTGCCTTCCTTTGGAACCTTTTTCCCATCCACTATGTTCTCCTGGAAGTATAGATTAAATATATTTCACAAGTTATTTCAGATATGAAAGCTTTGCTTGGGAAATTATTTTGGAACTACTATGAAAGATGGGTTGAAAGAAGGAGACTAAATTGCAAGGAGGAAACCTCCTATAATCCTGTGGGTAAGAGACAATGAGGTCTTCTGCAGGTGGTGGGGGGCACATATTCATTTTAGTTTATAGGAAATGCTCCAGAAGTTTCAGTCATGACAATGGAGATATGGAACCATTAGGTTGAAAAGGGAGATACAAGGAATGAATAGGGGAAAGGACTAAGAGAACCATAGGAGGTCTGTCTTGATAGATAGGAATAACAATAATAGTTCTTGAATTATTTTTGTAAGAATTCTATAGATTTCTATATCGTCTCTAACCTGCCATAATATATGGGGGTTTTGTTCTCATTTGGAAAAACTTAGTAACTTTGAAAAGATATGCTTTTGACAATATTTGTCTATTATTTGCCAGTTAACCGTGTTATTTGTGAGTTTCTTTGTTGAGAAATTGAAAGAGAGGAAATAGTAGTTAGTAAAAGAAGAGAGAGAGAGAGAGAGAGAGAGAGAGAGAGAGAGAGAGAGAGAGAGAGAGAGAGAGAGAGATAAAGGACAGGAATGGGGGTTGTTAAAGGCCAGGAATCACACAGTCACTCTTTTTTGATTCATAGCATACATTTTTCCTGGGTTTGCTGTAGGGTGTTTTCAAATAGTGTACAGATTTCCTGCTGATTATTGACTCTGCTTTACAATACCTGTATTTTGTCATAGTTTGTTTTCTACAATTGAGTTACCAAGTGATAGATTCTTTTGAAGTGTTCACTCTCCAAGAAGGCATTGATTCTTATTATGATGTGGCTTAATCCCAGATACTTCTAGTGAGGACTTCTGTTCACTGCTGAGGTTCAAATCTATAGCTGTCTATCCTTCCCTAAGCTATTCTTGCCAAAAGGAGAGATTTCACCAATATAGAGGAAGTCACCTATTGTAGTAATTAATTACATTTTTGTTTTTCTCACTTATATCTCTGCCAATACTTATAGCTTAGAATAATTTATCCTTGTTAAATTTCTGTAATATATTTCATTGTCAATTTTTAGAAATATTACTTGATTTTATACTAAGTCTGTACTTTACATAGTAAGATTTTGACACCAGAATGGCTTCTGCTTTTCCCTATATGATGCTATTTGTCCTCCTGAATTGTTTATATCCTTCCTGTAGACTATAGTCTTCATGCTCTATATCCTACCCTTTCTTCTTTTAAGCACCTGACATCAAATGAATTCCAGCCTTCATTCAATGCCATGGATCTTATTTGTCCTTCAATTAATATTTTTAGGGCCTTTAATATTTGTTTAGAAGAATTAAAAGTCTGACTTGAATTTTATGTGAAATTGACTGATATAACAGTTTAGTCCCTCCTATTTTTCCTTAGATTGTCTAAAAATTTCCACATTACTCTTAACTGAGCATCTAAATATAAACCTTACATTTTCTTAAAAATTGGCTTTCCAGAGTTTTAAATTTAAAAATTATTTTTTCTATATTTATTTGATTTGGGGAGTGCTAAATTTGATCTTGTTTAGAGTGAAATTCATCTTTCCTTAATTAATATAGTAAGCACATAGATTTCCTTTGTGCTTTTGCCATTAACTTATTAAAACTTTGGTTGCATTTGTTTTGATTTCACTTATTAAATAAGGAAACTCTACTCATAAGTCTTGGATCTAATTATTCCATCTACTAACCAAAATGGAGCATTAGCTTCTCAAGTGTATCTCCATGGCACAAGGTGCCCTCCTCTATGCCACTGATGACTTTTTAACAAAATAACAACTATTCTGTGGGTCTCCTTGTAGTGCTCTGATAGATTTGTATCTAGTAGGAAAATCACACATACATCCCATAGTTATTATAATTCTAATCATTTATAATTCTACAATTCCTACAATGATATATAATTATTTCAGAATTCTTTTTCGTATTTATCAGATATCTTTATCAGATATCTACCTCTGTGGGCAAGAGGGGTTAATGGGTGCTTCCAGCATTAGCTGGAAGGGAAGTTATATAAAAATATCTGTTTTCTTCCTTATTATCTGGAGGCAATCCTTACTATTTACTATGTTCCCTTTGAAACTGAGTGATTATTACATATGCTTTTGATTCAAAATTTTTATCACAGATAAAAATTATGCCATGTCATTCTGGCATACAAAATTCTATAATAAAAATTATTCACATATTCCTGAGTTTGACACCATAAACCATAAAAACCACGAAGCTTGATTTATATCACTGAACTACATTAACTACTATCATAGTAAAAGTACCTTTGATGAACATACATGGTTGTTGGAGAAGAAAGAGTTGGGAAAGTGGCAGCAGAAGTCCTGGACAGACAATGTTACTTCTGAAGTTATATCCCTAAGTAGCTACCTGCAGAGATTTAGGAGGTTCAATTAAGGAGACAAGATAATGTACTTTTCAATGTGCTTCTCCTTGACTCTCAAGCCACTCCTCAGATCTATTTGGACGGCTTGTTCTGAAAGGTCTGGATTGACTTTGAAGACATTAAAATTCATTAGATATTTGAACTGGTCACCTTTTTACTGGGAAGGATTATGCGAATTTTCCAATATAGAATATTTTATTTTAATGAAACAACTAGAACTCAATATGAAGAATTATTTAATATTAACCTGTTACCAGAAATGCTATATGGATTCAGGAAAAGACTTTATTTAATATTAACATAATATATTACCAGAAATGCTGTAGGAATTCAGAGAAAGAAGACTTTTGTATGAGCTAGAATTTTTTCAAATAATCTTCACACAACAATTAGGATGCTAGTGAGGCTGAAAGGAAGTATAAGCTCTGTATTGGTAAGGGAGACCACTGAAGCAAAGACACAGAGACAGGCTTCTCCTGGCATATATGCATCACACTGGAAGGAAGCCGCCTGATAGACAGGGGCAGTAGTTTGTGGACAGTGAGATATTGGGTTGCACAGTAATGGGTCAATAGATGTGGGATCTTGAATGTGAAATTGAGGTGTTAGAATGAGATCCAATAATTAAAAAAAAAAAAAAAACAACTAGATCTAACCTGTGGAAAATATTGAACATTTTAGTAGAGAAGATGTGTTTTATGAAGCATGATCCATAAGAAGTACTCTATATGGATTAACACAGGAGAAGATGGGAGCATTTGCAATAATGAATCATGAGGCAATAATAAGGGTCTGGAATAAGGGAGAAATTTATTGAAAATTCATCTCATCTCCAATCTACCTGCACTGCTATCAGATATTAGTTCTCACTATTAACTGGCTACTATAGTAATATGGAAAACCAAGAAGTTTGAGAAGATATGATTCTAAAGAAATAAAAAACAAATCTCTAATATCTTGTTTATCTTTTTTTGTTTCACTTTCATTCTCTTAATAAATTTCAAAGTTGGGCAAAAATGAAATTTTAAAAAAAAATCATACTTGAAGAAGCCAGAAAGATCTTCTTCACCCCCTTTCCTTACAGCAGTAAGGAGTTCCCAAATTAGAGGGGGGAATGAAGCCAGATTTAAAGTTAGGTAGTCAGTGTAGTTAGGTAAATCGGGACTAATATCGAGTGAAATCTAAAATGGAGGCCATGCTGGGAATGACTCAGGGAAAACAGGAGGACTCATGGAATGTTAATGAAGTCCTGAAAAGGCCCTAGGCCAAAGTCCACCTCAAAGAAGTGTTAATGAAGTCCTTCCTGCTCAGACTACTTCTTTGGCCCACCTGTGTCCCACCCCTCGGGCCTTCCCACCTACATTCCATCACTGAAAGAACTATAAAAAGGGGAGACAACCGCACTTCCAGGGATTCCACTTCTTGGGTCCCCTTCTTCCTCCGGGAGAAGTCTTTTTTGCTGTCCTTTAATAAACTTCTAATTTCTACTCTGAAAAAAAAAATCATACTTAATATCCTCCTGGAAAACTGAATATGATTAGAGTCAGTAGGTTTAGAATATGTGTTTTAGTTTTATTCTATAACTCAAGATCTACTTGTAAAACTGGATCAATGATAACAGTTATTGTATAAGGGTAATATTTTTGTGATTTTTATATCACAAATTACAATAAGTTTATCTAGTGGGACTCCAGAACATCATTAGTCTTATTCATTCTATCAAATATTTTTTTTTATTTCAACTAAATACAAAAGCAGCAATCTATTTTGCTTTTAATACATTAGTTTAGGACAAAGTCCATTTTCCTTTTTTGTTATTCTTTTCTTCTAATGTTAAAACCCAGGATCTGTTTCTCTTTTTCACAGCATTTCCCATGACTAACTTTCCAACAAAGGCCTTTGTGAAATCTTATGACACTATTGCTCTTGAAATGAGAGGAGGATTTAGATATAGACTTCGTTTTAAGAGGAAAAGTTATGTTCTAGGCTAAATACCTGGAAGATTGGGTTGGTTTAGAAACTTTTTTTTTCCTCTAAAATATTTTACTGTCACTCATTATCAGATATTTACCTCTGTGGGCAAGAGGGGTTAATGGCTGCTTACTGTCTCGAAATTTCATGTCAATTTAACCATAGGCAGGGGAGGCATGATTATATCCCAAGAACAACTGATGCCATCTTGAGCAAGACTAATGAGGATATTATAAATAACACTACTATTCTGATTATTCCCAAATCATGCATGAGTCCAGAGCTGCTTTAAAAACTATTGTTTTTTTTTCCCATTTATTCTTCTAAATGGAAGAGTAGGATATATACAAATTATATATTTAAATTTTGAAAATATTACATAAAACACATTGTATATAAGAACAATTTCAAAACTTAGATATTCCTCTCTACCTTCAAACATTAATGACTATCATATCTGAATGACAATAGTAATTAACATTTCTAACACATTGTACCATTTTAAATATTTTAAATATGCTAACTCTTTAATGCTCACAATAACCATGTGAAGTACATATTTTATTACTGCCATTTTCAAGATGAGGAACCGGAAGCCCACAGAGGTTAAATGTTTTCCGAAGGAAGTAGCAGAGGAAATACCTGAAACCCCCTAATCAGATTCATAAATCAACATTTGTAACTAATAGCTTGTAATTCATGTCAAACTCATCACAACCCATATCGAAATTCAATTTCGAAAGTGCATGCTAGTCTATTCTGCTTAAACAGAACTATTGTTGTGATCTTAATGGCTTAAAATGTAATTTTTAGAAATGTGTTTTAAAGTTATTTTCTTTCCCTTCTAGAAATATTCACTGAGCATCAGCTGTTCACTATGCTCAGTGCTGAAGACAATGGAAGCCATAAGGCAGACAGGTCTCTATGGTCTGATGGAGAAAAAATGACTTAAACCAGGATTTGCAAGACAATGTAATAAAGGGGATGATAGAAAAATAATGGAGACATCATTGAAGGCCAGAAGACTTTACTCTGTGGGAACTGATATGCTACTGAAAAATTTTGAGCAGGAATGACTGCTCCAATGTACATTTTTAGTAAAGTAAACCTGCATTCAGTGAGGAAGATGCACTAGTAGGGAGCAAGATCTGGGGAAGGCCATGAATTTGAAAAACCAAAGTCTTGTAGTTTTCTACCACATTGCTATTTGCAGCCTCCACCCCCGTGTATTTCCTGCCAGTCTACCCTTTCTGTACTCTTCTCATTCCACATGTGGGTTGCCCAGCTTTTAGCCCTGAGCGGACACCTTTGTGTTCCCTACACTCTATCCCAAATATTTCCACTTGAATAATCAAGGAAGACATTAATATGAGTAGAATATTCACACCAGCAAATGCAAGAAGATTAATCTCTTCAGAGATATCTTCCATTTCTGTTCTAAAGGTGTGAAAAGAAAGCAAGGGAGTGTGGGGAAAGAAATAGTTACATTTATAGCACAGAAGAAATGAAACTTATTCTGGCTGCATAACCTGTTGACATACCGGTTTGAACTTGGAACTCTGCTTTTGTTCTTCCCTGCCCTTGCCATGCAGGTAGCCAGGGCTTTGTGCTACTTTCATCAGGGAAGGTTTATGTAGAAAGGGAGAAGAGGAGTGATTTGTGGTCAGCCCTCCTTTCTGGTCTTTGCTTTCAAGCATCCTGAGCCCCTTGGGGGATTTATAGCACAGTAGAAGGCAGAGCCTCTGAACACAATCCTCTAGAAAGAAAGGCCTGTGGAGTGAATTTAGAGACTGGACTCTGGTTGTGGGTCCTTAGTCTTTTCAAAAGCTGGAGTGGCAACAAAGAGCCACAAAACTGAACCCCCGGAATGGAATGTGGTAGGTCTGGGCATCCAGGTAGAGTGGCGACAGGGGAGGGGTTCCCATCTGATCAGCTGAGTGGGTCTCCTCAAGCCCAAGGAACATTGAGGAAGGACTCCAATAATGACAAACCGAATTCCTTGCTAAATAGTTAAAGTCGGGCTCTGAGGATAATTTACTTTATCTTCCAGTTAACAGCATTTCTTAGCACAGGGAGACTTGTGGATTCAGATTACTACCTAAAAAAAATCAAATTTAGAGCCATATAAAATGTACTTTTCTAATACTTGCTTTTAAAGGATTATAAATACACAACAACAACAACAAAGTAAAGCAAAACCAAGAATGATTTGAGAAGGAGAGCAGGAATTGTTGTACATGCATGGTCCCTCTGGCCTCTGTATTATTATTTTACTCAAAGCTAGACTTTGAGAGGTCAATCAGGGATTTTGTAGTTGTGTTTGCTTTGTTTTGTTTTTGGAACAAGTCCTTGCTACGTTGCTCTGTTGACCGGGCTGGTCTTGAACTTCTGAGCTCAAGGGATCCTTCTTTCTCATCTTCTTGGAACTACAAGCACATACCACCATGCCTGGCAATCAGGTTTATTTTAAATCCAAAATTACAATAGTTAACAATAGTAAAAAGAAAACAAAATGTTTCCCAAGGGGTCCTAACTATCACAATGATTTCTGTTTTGTAACTTATCTTTAATTTGTGCATTTTTCACATATTCATAGTCATGTCTTGCAAATAATTCCATCTTTTTCCTCAAAGCCTTAATGTAGCAAATAACTTCTTTATGTGAAAACTGAGATATTTACTTATTAATTAGATACAGAAAATAGCAGAGGGAAAGTAAGAATGGCTTGGTCATCATGTACTACACAAACAAATGTTAATAAAAGATTTCAAAGCATATCCCTGGGTGTTTTTTTTTTTTTTTAATGCTCTTCAATTCCTGGACTGTTGCTTTTCACCCCCCATTTTTTTTTTTAACTGCTACATGTTTTCTTGCCTAAAGCACCTAGTGTTCTCCAATGACCTGGATTTTAAAAATTAGCTTAGACATATTCTGTGCAAATAAGCAAACTCACAGAATCACTATTTTCTACTGTCTTGTTGGCTTTTCCTTTTTTTTTTTTTTTTTTTTTGCAAATTAACAGAAAGAGCACTGTGTGAACCAGGCCCTGGTTTTCCTACTTTCAGGAGCTTTGGGGGCAAGTCATTCAGCTCTTACAAATCTTATTAATTGTCCTAGAAATGTGAGTTACAAATACTAATTTAATTTACCTCACAAGGTTATTGTGAGGACCCAAAGAATCAACTGAGGCCAGGAGCAGAGGCGCATCCCTGTAATTCCAGCAGCTTGGGACGCTGAGGCAGGAGGATCGGAGTTCAAAGCCAGCCTCAGCAATTTAGTGAGGCACTAAGCAACTCAATGAGACCCTGTCTCTAAATAAAATAAAAAATAGGGCTGGGGATGTGGCTCAGTGGATGAGTGCCCTGAGTTCAATCCCGGGTACCAAGTAAATAAATAAATAAATAGGATCAAGTTAGAAAAAGACTCCAAAATTTTTAATACAGAGCACAAATGTAAACTATTGCATAGAACCAAATTATTTATTTATTTAATTACTTAACTTAATTAAACTTAAGTTTAATTGCCTTGGCTTTTCCCATCTATCACTTCTAAGTAGCTCAAGTTAATTCAAATAAACAATTGATATATGGGGTGACATGTGTGTATGTATCATTCTGGCCACAGAACATACTGAGATATAATATTATAATTCATTGCATAGTACCATGATGTACAGGAAATGCTTGAAATTTGAATAGGTGGGCTACTTTTTTTCCATTTAGTTTTAGAAAGAGGCACTGGACTCTTATGGAGGTGCGTACCATATTATAAACTTCACAGAAATTTGCTTCATTATCTTTTTGTCACTTATGTGGAAGTGATTTCTCTCACAGCACAAAGACGGCTTTCCTGAGCATGTCAAATGAATCTATTTTCTCTTCTCTTTAAAAGAGAAAAATGGTAATCTTCTTTTATTCTATGTGGACAGGACTGATTTCATACTGGCATTTTCCCAATCAAAATTGTTTTATTTTGAACACAAAAGCGAATTAATCAGGTCTCTTATCTTGAAATTACTTGATGAAATCATGGCACTTATCTTACCTCCAAAGGAATACATTTTAGTGTTCTTCGGATTTTCATTAGAAAAACTCAACTTAGGTTAGATATTAATAAATGTAATATCAAGTTGGAATGGAATAAGAGGGGACAGTTGACCTTGAGGTTCATGGTGCTTAAAAAATAAACAGCCAGTAATTATTTGACATTCCTAACATTGAACAAGTTTATCTATGGCTGGGGGTATAGCTCAGTGGTAAAACAGTTGCCTGTCATGCTTGAGACTCTGGTTTCAATTACCGCAGAGAGAGGAGTGGTTAGGAAACCAGGAACTGCTTTAATGGAATGTAGTGGAAGGAACACCATATGATTTCCCAAACTAGATCATAAAATGTTATGCTCTCTGACACATTCTCTTGGGATACTCTCTGTGAGGCAAGCTGGACATCATCTAAGAAGTCTACTATCCTGAGATACCATACTGGAGAGCTCTCTTTGATGAGCTCCAAATAGGATCCCAGCTGAGCTCCCAGTCACAAGTCAGTCTCCAATGAAGTGATGAATGATGCTTGGGAACACCCAGCCCAGATGAGCCCCCAGGACTGCAGCCCCAGCTGAAATCTACAACGGGGTGGCAACTACATGGGAGAAACCCAGGGAGAACTGTGTGGCCTAGCCCTTCCTTGACTCCTAACCCATAAAATCGGGAGGAAAATAAAATAGTCTATGTTCATTTTTTACAGAAATATTAACTAGAAAGTAGCTCACTAATTAATTTAGGGGAATCTTAGGTAGATGATAAGGGTAATATACAATTTTCAAGTGACCAAACTTCTTATTGCTGGTATTATTATTCATTAACCTATGATCTATCCAAAACATCATTTAATGCCTTGGTTCCTTTGTCTGTTAAATGAAAATATTTGTTATTTAGAGTTATTTCAAAGTTAAAATAACAATACATGTAAAAAACTTCTTCCCAAAAGGAATAAGTATAAAGCATTATCATTATCCTAGATCTAATTAAAACTTATGTTAGCATCCTTTAATAAAGATTTTTGTATACTTTTTGGCAAGTTAAGTTTTCAAAGAAATATTTAAGGTATTTTCTTATTTTCCCTAATAATGTGTATTGTTAGATTGAGAGAGTGAGTGAAAAGAATACAAATTCTAGTTAAAGCACATGAAAGCATATGCCCATTTAAAGTTTCTTGTTCTTTCCCGTTCTTCTTGTGTGATATTACTCAGCATGATGTATTATGGGGTTTGGGGGTGATTTGTACTCATCATAAAATTTTCCCTCAAAATTATTAGAGTCCATTTTGTGATGCTTAAGACTGTCTGAAAGTCATTTATCATTCAGAATTTATGATAAAACCACTGTTAGGCAGCTTCTAGACACTCAGTCATATTTACACTTCTGGAAAGCAACGTAGTGGAGAAACATTTAGGAAGGGACCTTGATGCTTTTATATTGTGCTATTGTGGTAAATATCATTAATGCTAGAACTTTTCAACATCAATCCTATTAAGAATCAACTGCTAAGTTATCTTAAAAGCTGTATTTCTATATTTCATTTCCGACTGTTTTCTTCAGATTGTAAAGAAGCTTTTTCTAGCAAGCCATGGTCCTTGATGTGGCCTTGGAGTGTACTCTCTAAATCATTGACATTTGCTAAGGTCTTTCCAGAGATGAAGGCTACCTTCTTCAGGTTTTATGTTTGGGAATTATGTGCATATTCAGCTGGATTTCTTTTTCTGCACAAGGAGACTTGCTGTGCAAATAAATTGGAATGTCCCCCAAATAAGTCTCAGTGGTCTGAAAGCCTGCTCAGAAAAGGCAGTTGTGCTTCTTTGCCCAGATGGGTCATATTACCATTTTCTAGAGCCATAGATTTACACAGGACCAAGAGCAGATGCCCTGAGTTCTTATGATCCCAGTGATATCCTACATTCAGGTTGGTGGTGAGTACCTCAGAGAATCTACTGTCCTGGTCCATATGCCTCCTCTTTCTTAAAGCAACAAGGAAAAAGAAAGAAACAAAACCACTTTTGTCTAGAAACTGTAAGACAGTCTCAAGTCTCATTTTTGAAGACTAGAAGTTATGTAAGTGCTACGGTTTTCCAGCATCAAAGTCAATTTTTTAGTATAAAATATTTAGATGGTGAAACTTTTCTTGAAAAAAAAAATGAAGTAAAGGCAAAAATTACGGAGCACCTCAAATGTTTTTCTCTTTTCTCTTCTGTTAACTCTACCTCCAGTGTAATTAATCTCTCATTGACAAAAATGTCTATATTCTTCTAACTGTTCTCACTGTTGGATTGTCCTTACCTGCCATTGTCTCTGTTGTAGCCTTATTCTTCTTCCAATGATCCACTGAAATTCTGATTTTTAATTCTTTCCACATGTTCCCCAAGACAATTATCTTTTCCTCAGATATATCTTCAAGTAAATTTGTTTATACTTCTACTAGTAGCCTGCCATCTATTTTGTTATTCATTATATAATTTGTTAAAATTAAAAATGCGTAGCATGTTGGTTGGTGAGAATTGTAAAGAGGTTGAGATTTTAGCTGAATGTAAGCTAACCTGTTTGCCCTTCAGATCTATGAATGCTTACAGAAGACACATGACTCCTGGGTCAGAGACAAAAAACTTCATTACACAAAGATAAGTTAGTAGGCGGTATATCCGCATTTTTGTCAGTTTTTTTAAAATTCTGGATTCCATTGGGTAACACAAAGAAGACCAAGTAATGCATAACTAAGCAGTGGGTTACATCATGGAGAGGGATCCTGAGCTTAGAGAATTCAAGTCCATTGAAATGAATAGCAAATCTTCTTGAATTTTTCCCTAGAGGGAGACTGTATTAGTTTATTTTCTGTTGCTATAACAAATTACCCAACACTAATGATTTATTAAAAATACAGGTTTATTTAACTCTGTAGCTGCACCTGTTTGACCTTTGGTGAGGGACTTCTTGGTGAAAACATGGCAGAGAAGTGGGCAGGAAAGCAGCTCTGTGCAGAAGGGGACTCATTTTATAACAAATCATCACTCTTAACAAGTCACTGCACAATACCATCATTAATGTGTTCTGAGAAAGATGCCCCCAATAACCTAAATGCCTTCCACTTGGTCTCACCTCTTGAATGTTCCACCACTCCCAACATTACCACATGGGGGACAAAGCTCACAGCCCGTGAATCCTTGGGGGGTACACACTCAAACCATATACAGACCAGAGCAGAAACATACTTATTATTATTGATTAGAACAATAAACAAACCTGTCCTTTGCTTCAGAGGTAGCTCCTTTTCTGTCTTCCAATTGTTTCACTATCCAAACACTCTTGAAAAGATAGTCCAAAACAAAGGAAGGCAGTATCCCTGCTCATAAGACAAAGAAGGTCGATAATACATGGGATATTGTCTCCCATCATCAGTTTCCTCTATTGACCACCTTTCCCCTAGATTATAATAAACCCCTGGAGGGCAAAGAAAGGTCTTATTCTTATTTCTCATAGTTCTCACAGAATAAATGTTTATCAAGAAGTTCTATTATATCTTCTGAGTAAATAGACTAAAACACCAAAGATGTTAATGGTTTCCTATGTCAACATCCTATTTTTAGAAAGGCATAGCTACATGGAAACCAGTGGAGAATATGTTTATTTTGACAACTAGTGTTCCTGTTTTACCATGATTTTTCTCTTTGGAAATGACCAACTCTCAGGCCTTCCAAATCCTACTTCATCTCATTCCCTGACAGCAGAAAGCCATTCTACTCTCTTATTCCTTGCATTACCAAAGTCGGATCCCAGGAAAGGAGTAGGATTCATTTGCACCAGAGTATAAATGATAGGTTACAGTCTCCCACAGCTGAGACCAACAGTGACAAGTTAAAGAGTGATAAAATACAAACTGTGGAAAGCAGGCGATTGCTAGCAACCATAATAAAGAGGAGATTTTGACTGTTGTTCTTGACCTTGTATGTTCACAATGCCTTGATGAATATCTTCCCTGCCTACATATGAGAGTAAGCTTGAGAATGAGTGCTAATATTACAGGGAGATTACTTAATATGTTAATGATCTGAGAGTGGAAATACAGAGTTTCAGTTACCATTAAGATATATCTCTTCTACTTGATGGATAACACAAAGTAATACCAAATGGTTTTGAATCATAGACTAGGAAAAAAAAATACTTGTTCCTGACACTTACTATATTCTTTAACTAAAAGAATCTGCTTACATAGTCCTCCCATTTATTTTTTTTTCAAATTGAAACTCTCTGTAAACACTGAGAATGCTAAGAAAGCTTGAAAAGAATAATAATTAATACAAAGACCAATGGAGAAGGTGATTATCTTAACAGAAGAAATATGCCTGAGTATAAGGGGTGACTAGATGGATTTTATAAAAATTTAAAAGAATGTCTAGGGCATACAGTGCATTATATTTAATGCAGGATTTGCATCAAAATTGCAGAGATGCTTTAGTTGTATATCATTTTGAAACCATAGATAGTTGTGGTAATTATGAACCAGCTCTGCTAGTTAATATCATTGCAAAATATTAGACCTCATATTTTACATGCCCGGCACCACCCCAATATTCAGTTCTCACTTCAAAGTTACCATCTCAGAGAGATGCCAATCTAAATCTGCATCCTTACATTACCATGCAGTCTGAAATGATCCCATTGGTGTGTCATTTGGTAACTTTTCCCTTCCTTCCCCTAGTACATGAGATTTCCAGAAACAGGGTTCTTGCTCATTTCTTCATGACTGTTTGCTTAAAGCCTAGAATAGTGTCTGGCACACTGGAAAAATCAGTGAAGTCAAAGAAAGAATGCATACATTATTTTACTCTTTTTAGGGCCAGAGCTGGGTATTGGACTTCTAGCTGTATTGGCATCCACAGGTTCTTGGTAGCTGTCAATTGTCCTCAATAATGTGCTGGTCAATTTCATTTTCTCAAAACTCATGGATCACAGGTAAATCCTTCATGGCTTGGCTCCAGAGGAAAAGGGCTCTTTCATCCTTTCCCTCACAGTTACTGTGGCTCTGTCTTTCTTGTGCTATTGCTTCTTTCTAAGATTTGGAGTATTCTTCCTGGGTGTGGAGTAAATCACTCCTGGAAACTCTTTAATCTTTTAGTGGTTTCCTCAGTTCATAGACTTTCTTCCTTTCACCCTCCTTCCACCAGATCACATGGTGTTTTTGTCAGCCTTTTATGCTGCTGTGAGTAAAAGACCCAACAAGAACAATTGTAGAGAAGGAAAAGTTTATTGGGGGTCTCATGGTTTTGGAGATCTCAGCCCAGGGCAGTCGGCTCCATTCACTGGGGCCTCCAGGTGAGGCAGAACGTCATGACATAAGAGTGTGGTGGAAGGAACCAGCTCACATGATGGTTAGAAAGCAGAGAGACTCCACTGGCCAGATACAAATATATACCCCAAGGGCATGCCCCCAGTGCCCCACCTCTCCAGTCACACCTTATCCACCTTCAGTCACCACCCAGTTAATCCCATCAGAGACTTAATCTGCTGATTGGGTTAAGGCTCTCATAACCCAATCATTTCTCCTCTAAACCTTTCCTTATCTCACATATGAACTTTTGGGGGACATTTCACATTCAAACCATAACATGTGGCCTTTGGCAATTTGTGGGAGATATCTGTTTACAACATTGTTACTTGTACACACATATCCACTGCCCTTGGTATCCATAGAAGGATTGGTTTCAGGAACCCCTATAGATACCCGTATGGATATGGACGTGCTCACATCCATAAAATGGCCTAGTACTTGCATATAATGTGTGCACATCCTCCCATAAACTTTAAATCATTTTTAGATTACTTACGATACCTAATACAATGTAAATACTATGTACATAGTATATAGTTGCTATACCATACTAAGTTGGGAATAATGACAAGAAAAAGGTCTATAATTGTTCAATATAGATGCAATTGTTTTTCTGAATAGTTTTTACCTATAGTTGGTTAAGCCTATGGATACAGAATCTGTGGATATGGAGTATCAAATGTATTTCATCTTTATTTTTATAAACTCTGAAAATAATAATAATCCTGGTAAACTAAAATCCATATTCTAGAAACACAACTGGGGATGAGTTATGGTCCTGATTGAATATGATGTGAAACTAATGAATATGGAGGACTGACTCTAAGTATGACAAATATTATGAATGTTTTTTTCCTAATAAATATACAGAAAATAACGATAGAGTTTCAGAGAGAATACAAGCCTATTCATTCATAAATTTTAAAAGCAATACTGGTAGGCAAATAGTGGTGCTTTCCTGTAATCCTTAGCTACTAAGCTTAGGGAAAAGGATTGTAAGTTTGATGCCAACCTCAGGAACTTAATGAGACCCTGTCTGAAAAACTAAAAAAAGGCTGGTGGGTATAGCTCAGTGGTAGAGTGACCCTGGGTCCAATGCCCAACAACACACACACACACACACACACACACACACACACACACACACAAAATTATAAGGCCAAATTTAGGGGGGAAAAATCTTCTATTTAGTGATTGAGCTAGGTCCTATAAAATTTAAGTCATACCAAATATCAGATTATCCAGTTCACAGCAAAGTATCAGATTACTCAACCTTCCTGAACATAGGCATAATTTTAATAACTATTTTCAGAGTCCAAAATGCATGGACCCCCCTCTCACTACCGAGTATTATTTCTAACAAACCATATCACCATTCACATTTCTCCCTCATCTATTCCTAAAATCCTGCTCATTTTGTGTTTTCTACAGGAGCATATTCCCTGAAAGAAAAATCAGGGAGCCTGCAACTGCTGTTAGCACAAGAGTTGACCTGGGAAGGAGTCATGCTTTTTCAAGTAGGAGGTGTAATCTATCTCCTTGTAGATAACTGTCTGTCTCCTTCTGTGTCCTGAGGGTTTTCCTAATTCATCTTGCAGATCAAACCTGGTTAATCAAAGCCTGGGGTGTGTTTGTGAAGGACAGAGAAGGGTATTTTTAGGGGAAATGTCCACAACACACATAAGAAAACTTAGAGTTTGCAAATCTTTGCTCATTTTCTTACAAGCTTTCTCTATTTATTTACATTATTTCCTTTCTTGTCTTGTTGTAAAATTAAAGGAAATACTACTGGTTTTCTTGCTCTGTTTTCCTCTTTTTGTTCAATCGTATGATCTCCCTTTTCTGTTCACTAAACCTAAAGCAATAAAATTTTTATACAGTCTCTACATGGCCCCAGTAAATGCTCTGTTGATTGCTCATTAGATTGAGGAGATTGGGTGGCAAATACGGAGACATCTTGAGAATGATTAGGGGAGTTTTCTTATTCTGGCAATGCTCAATTACTGAGTTGGAGAAAATTGGGAACTGAAAGAGCTGATTCATCCCTATTTAATTGTTAAGAGACCAAATAAATACTAAAAGGAAGGCAAGACAGAGACTCTCACTGAGAATGCTGTGTTTCCATGGATATGATGGTAATCAACTAAATGAGATAGAACACCTAAGATTATTTATATGTACAAGAATTCTATCAAAAAGGGGAAAAATATACTCAGTATTGTGCTGGAAAATTTTATTTTGACTGAAATATTAGCAAGTGATCTACCGTCCTTCTAGTGAAAGCCATGATCCGCTGGAGCAGTTGGGAAACATTGTCTTTAGTCTCCCTTGTGTAAAAATTTAAGAGAGAGCCCTAGCTTAAACCACACAGCCTTTCTTACAGCTCTGTATTATGATTGTACCCTAATATTATACAAAGACATGCTGATAATATAATCCATTAAGCAAAGAATTCAAATTTAACTCCCAGCTGTAGCTTTCTGTCTAGTTCATATTAAGAATAATCTAGCTTCTTATCTAAACTTACCTCTAAGCAGTTCCTTCATCTGACCCAAAAAGCTGTGAGGGATGTATCTTTGTCTCAAAAATATAGGTATTGTTTAATTGTGATTTAAATTCCCTCATTGTGGTCCACAGATATAGGTGCGTCAAGAGGGAAAATAGGAGAGGAGAACATTTTTTAAAAATAATGGCGAATGATTATAAAATAAATACAAAAATAAAACTCAGCTTTGCCAGATGGTCAGTATTGTTTAGTGGCTCTGTGTAATCAAGTCTGTGAAGAGTATAAAAAACCTCAAGGCTTTGTCAGCATCTTGAAACACAAAAAGCACACATGATAACACACACAGCCACACGTTTGCACCAGATATTATTCTATCACTGTCTCGGATTTCTCTCTCCAGTATCGAGGACCTAGTCTTTATGAGATATGACCTACTAACTGACAATGTAGAAGAGAGAAAAAAAAAAAAAGAAGCAAAAAACAGAGAAGGTTTCAAGTGCTAATCTAACTTTCAAATGTAGACTGAAACCAAATAGAAAACTACTCTATCTTAATTTCTATCTTTCCTAAAAACAAAAGTTGACATTTGTATGGTAATCTTTCAGTGGATTTGAAAGAAAGAAACAACCAATTCAAATATTTCAAAAGGATCCTACCTGCCTTTAAGAAAAAAAGTTCTTGGAGACCTATCAATGACGAGAAATACCTTTCAAGCTTCTTCTCAAACACTGTCACATTTGCCAGGTGACATTTTCTTCTTCTTCACATAACTTATCTGACACAAGAGCGTATCAGCAATATACTACAGGGAAGATAATTGGAATCAAGAAAGCTAATCCACCTTTCTGCTTCAACTGTCAGAGGGAAAAAAAAAATGAAGTCACAGCAAATACTTTTAAAAGCACAACAGTAGAATGTCAATTTCCTGACTCAGCAACCCAAACAAAAATGGCAAATCTATTCACAAAGCTGTAAGAATCTGCCACATCTGGTATTCAGTGGCATAATGTGCTTTCATAGCTAACTTGAATGGAAGTTGTAGGAAAAAAAAAAAAAGACGTGACAAACAAACCCTTTGCCCTATCCTCCAAGTAAGGATATGATACACTGCAGAAGGGTATATTATCCAATAAATTGATCTGAGTTAAAGTATAAAACTAGTAGTTTGGTATAACTGAGCAAAAGTTTAAGGAAAGGAATTCTAGGTGCAAAAAAAGAATGATTTCTGTATAATATTGGACAACACAATTCCAGTGGACCACATACTTAATCAGAAAGCAAAAGGAACCCAGGTGAATTCTAATTCAATGATGTTCAGACCCCATAACCTTTTTTTTTTAATGCCCTGAGGCAAAGATTCCTATGCCTTAGGCAAAAATAAACATGCTAATTATAAAAATTCCCTTGGTTCAAGGAGAAAATATATCTGACTTGATAAATACCTTATTTCTATTTATGTCAAGTTGAGGGAGTGGCTCTTTGAAAGTAGAAATTATTTTGCCAAGAACAATTACCACAAGGTCTTCCTTCCTTCCTCCCCCACAGTCACCCCCTAATGCCCCCACCTTCACCCCAGGAATTACCTGACTTAGGAACATCTAACTATCTTCCCAACATGTTGACAAACTATTCTAAAAGAGGAAGGATCTTCTCCCATGGGAGAGAAAAATATTTACTGGGCCTGCAGCCTTTGTATTAAGAAAATTCCTTTCTGAAAGGGGGCAGAAAACTGCAGTGGAGTGGGTAGTGAGACCTCTGTCAGACAGCAGGGAAAGCCCCTCACCTTGCCTATCCCACTGGATGCCACTTTCTACCTGGCTGAGTAAAGGATAAGGTAGTTTGAGTCTAAGTTTCCATCAGAAAAGCCCAAATGTTACCTAGCAAAGAAAGTTCAATTTTTTTCATTTTCTACTTTTACATTAAGGTACTTAGAGGAAAAATATCCAGGAAAAATTTTTTTAGACAGAAAATTAAAATTTTATAGGCTGGGCTCTGAATCCTGCCTACTGTCAAGATGGTATCCTATTATCACACTTGTGGAAAGCATTCAAGGCATGAATTATTACAGACTAATTCCCAGCCTGTCACATCTTACCACCTAATCTTCATACACCAATGTAAACAGAGACCATTTTTGTCACTATATGTTTTTAATATGAAAGTTTTAATGTAATTAATTCTACTTCTAGCTTCAGGTTCAGGGAAGCATTATCTATTTGCTTATAGGTACCACAAATGGTAAATAAGCCTGCCCTCCCCTGCCCTTTTAACTTTGAACCATCTTTTTCATGTTTTAGCTACTACAGCATCCTATACTTTTGCAAAATTCCCTTATGGTCAGTTCCAGTATTGTTCCATTAGAGGTTGATTGCTTGCTTCCTTCCTTCTTTCTTATGCAAGGACTTATTGATTTCCTACTCAGGTTAAAACATTACACTTGGAAGTGGGGAAACAATACTTAAAACAAATAGTTTTTTGTCTTAGCATCTAAGAAGGACAATTCTCAGCAATAATAACTTAGTCTGATAAATGTTATGATGGAGGGGAAGAATAGTTGCTAAGGAAGCACTTAGAGTGACAACCTGGATTAAGGGATGTGATGAAGTTTAATGTAGAGGGAAAGGCTAGGGATGTTGCCTCGTGGTGGTGTGCTTGACAGCATGCTCATGGCCTTAGGATTCATCCCCAGTGCTTCAAAACAAACAAATACAGAAGCAGCAATGGAAAAAAGCAAATAGAAGTTTGAAGATGAAGAGAAGTTATTTTGGCAAATATGGTTAGGATATGGTTAGAATGAGGGGTGAGGAATTGTGGGGTTGGTGGTATCAGCAAAGATCATATGAAGACACATTTTCATGCTCTATGAAGGAGTATTCCTGGATCTAGGACCAATGCAATTACTAAAACATTGTATGTGTTATTACATTTGGAATACAATAAGATTCACTATGACCAGAGAATGTATCAAAAAACACCCATGAGTAGAGGTAAGAAGGTCAACAAGGGGCTGGAGTTGTGGCTCAGCGGTGGAACACTTGCCTAGCATGTGTGAGACCCTGGGTTCAATACTCAGCACCACATAAAAATAAATAAATTAAAGGTATTGTGTCCATCTACACCTAAAAAAAAATTTAAAAATCAATGAGATAGCTGCTGGAATCATCTACATAAGAGAAAATGATGAATAATCTAGTGAGTTGCTGGTGAGGTTGGTGAGAAATGGATGGATTTGAAATGTGTAGAAGGCGGGGGTGGAGTCTATGATTCCAGGCATGAGTGTTGGAGAATAGAGTGTGAGGGTTCTTGAACACCTGCATGGATATGGTAGATATTTCCTAAGACAGGAAACATGGTAGAGGGAACATATTTGGTAAGAAAAAACGAGTTTAATTTGTATTAATGAGTTTGGGATGATTGTGGGACATTCTAGTGGAATTTGCCTCTAGGAATGCTGACATCAGTAGCCAGTTTCAGAGAGGGGTGAGGGGAGTGCGGGGAACAGATTAGGGAAACTTCAATTCCTAGAGGAAGAGTTATAGAAGTAGATGAGGTAGCCAAGGGAGTGTGTGGGAAAAGGCCCAGAACAAAGCCAGGAAGGAAACAAATATTCAAGATAGAGACATGGGAAGAGAAATTTGAGAATACACAGAGGAGCAATGCAAAGCCAGTGGCCCTCATCCTCCACAGATCCAATGTCTCAGGATTCTGGAAATAACTGTTTCTTCCCCATACCTATCATTGTCTCTGTCTGTCTCTTTCCCCCATCAAGCTCACACTTTTGTAAATCCTTTCTTTATTATGACAAAATCTCTATTCCTTTAGAAAGTTGTTCATTGAGGTTCTCAGTGCTTTGTAGGATACAGAGCAGTCTATAGGCACTTAACCTCTCCTCAATTGCAAGATCTCTGTTCTTCTACCTAAGCTTTGAATTCTATCCTCTCTTCCTTCCCCAGGAATCTCACATCACCAATTTTTCCTTCTCTATCCTGAATCTTCACTGACCCCTTTGTGCTGAAGCCTTCTCCTTGGCTTTGCTCAGGTACCGTCTTCTTAAGAAAAAGCAATGGACCTTTGTCTCTACCTACTCCCCTCCAGCTATCACACTATCTTCTCTTCACAGGCAAACTTCATTAAATGACTGAAGTTCTTTATTAAAAGAACTTATTGATCTATTCCCCCACCCACAGTCACCTGGTTTCTGTTCCAAGCATATCCTAGAAACAGCCCTCATTAAAGTCACTAATGATTTCTCGGCTTCTAAATCAATGCATATTATTCATTTCTCAATACTCCATCTTTTTTGAAATATTGTTTCCCCTTGGACTGCCATGAGGACAAATATACATTGTAAATAAGAGGCTTAATTCTCCCTGTTGAAAATAAGAGAAGACATCCCACTCCCCTTTCACAGCATTTACTTTAGAAAACTTTTAAGTAGTTTTTCCTCTCTCTGAAATGCATATAAACCTTTTGAACCCTAGGTAGACATTTTGTCAGCTCTTTGACCTAAGAATGTCTTTTTCAGGGACCTGCAGCCATCTCTTTGACATGCAAATGGGAGATAGCAACCCTGTCTTCCCCATTTCTGTGTCAGCAGAGTAGAAAGTCCTTCTCTAAACTGCAAAACTGTGTCCCAGCATAAAGACTTAAGAAGTTCGTTTTCACTTATGTGCAGTCAATTGTCTAGCCATACATGGTCATCCTAATAACCAGATAAAATTAGGATGAACTGTGTGTAGCAAATAATGCTGTTAAGTCCTTTCACTTGAGGACTTGTTACTGATATTGAAAATGTGTGTGTAATGGGATGAATCAGATTGACTATATAAAAGGATGAGATAGATTTCTGTCTTTGCAATTTCTTATCATACGTACCACATTCTGATTAGATTCTTTTCAATAATAAAACAAAGACACATTTTTTTTTTTCTCTTCTAACTTGTGGAGAGGTCTTCTGGGTTGGGAGAAGATTTTGGCTCAAACTGTATATCCTTGATATTGGTTATCACCAACATTTCTTGTTTCCCATTCTGTATAATGCAGTTCTCCTTCACATCAATCTTTCTTCAACATCAGAAAATGATTTTTTCAGAATGTGAATATGATTACATTATAAAGCAAGGTCTCTCTCTTTCCCCATGCCACTTCATAAAATACTTTACTATCTCAAGATAAAAATTAAAACCAATACAACAGTTTACACAGATCTGTAATTGCCAACTTTATCTTGTAACTGTCTCCTTATCTTCAGTAACACTAACCTTTCAGTTACTCTTATGTACCATCTACCTACAGTCCAGAAAATTCTCCCCTCTTTAACCACTCCCATCCCACTTTGTCTAATTAACTCCAGTTTCCACTTGGACCTTGTCTTAAGTATCAGATATTGGAGGAAGCTTAGCTGTCACAAAGTCAAGGCTAGATTTTCCAGGTATAATTATCAGAGCACTGTAGGCAAATTGGAAAATAAATCATCACAGATTGTATCATGGAATTATTTGATTGTGTCTATCTTCTGCATTTGACTACTACCTCTAAGAGGGCAGAATCTTTTTTTAATTTACTATTGGTACCGTGGCCTAAAATATTGTCTGGCATATGGTAGGAGTTGAAGAAATGTTACATCTATCCTGTTTCTCATTGGAACAAGAAAATTGCCATTGTATGCAATAAATGAGAAAAACCTCAGGAAGTTCAATATTAAATTTGTTTAATTGCTTGTTTCCTCTTGAATCTTAAATACAAAGGTATGTGTCTAAGAAATCAACTAAAAAAATGCTTTCTTATGCATTTCATTTGCAATCAGTATTGACTGCTGTTTCAGTTACTTCTGCTTATCTCTCATGTAATGAATTAACCCAAAACTTAGTAATCTAAAACAGGAGTTGACAAACTTTTTCTGTAAAGATCCATATGCTAAATATTTTACATCATCTCATTATGGTATAACAGCAGCCATCGAAAATATTCAAACAAAGAAGTGTAGCTCTGTTCCAATAAATGTTACAAGTGGATACTGAAATTTGGATTCAATGGATATTGAAAATTGAAATTGTTGCCCAGATATTGTTGTTATTTTTATTCTCTTTCAACCTTTTAATAATATAGGATCTCTTAGAGTGTAGGCCTTCCAAAACAGGTAATAGGCTATATTTGAACCATGGGCCATAGTTTGCCTGCAATATTTTTATTATCTTTAACTATTTGGAAGCATGAGAATTAAGACCGAGTGATTCTTCTGCTCCTCTTGATGTTGACAGAGGTCACTTGATAGTACTTGGCTTTGGAAGCAATGACCTGGAGGATCAAAGCCAGCTTTATTCATATTTCTGGCACCTTAGGGGGAATGCCTGAAAGGCTAGGCTCAGCTGGGATTGTGACTCCAATTGCTGAACTGGCTTTCAGAGACACTTAAGATTACCAATATACATTTTGACAGAGGCTAAGATATTTTCCACATGTAAAATGAGTCCGGTTTTGAGAGGAAAGAATGATGCTTATCAGCATTAACAAAGTACCATGTTATGGTGGAGTAAGTTTCTTAGTTGCCTCATAAGAAAGGGCCTATGCTAATAGAACACTGTCAGGTTTTGTAAAACTCTTCACTTTTCATCTCATCATTTTCTTTTTTCTTCATCCTTCAATTGCCTTTTCTTTTCAGTTCAAAACAAGCCTGCAGAGTAAATGCTGAAGCATAATCCTGTATTAATTTATGGGCCGTGGTGTGGCTTACTAGAAATGAAATGCTCTGGTCCCATGAAATCCTAATCACTTTCACAGCCAGCAGGTGCCAGAGTTAAAGTATTTCCAGTGAAGTGAACAAGAACATTAAATAAAACCAGTGCTCGGGACTGGATGCATTTAAGTCAGGAAGAGGAAAGTGCCATGCTACTGATCAAAGCCTGGCCCAGGGAGGCAACTCTATTTGGCTTTAACTCAGTGGGAAAGGCAGTAACTTCAAATCCATGGTCAGTTCAATTCAATTTATGAGAGACTTACCCAGTTATTTCTGTACTGCATACCAAGCAGAGAGGTTCTGAGTTGGCTTATGAAAAATCTCCCAGGTAAAAGAGATATATAAAAATTGTCTCCTGTGAAAGTTCTTTCAACTATCCCTGACCCTTTGAGCCATTTTCCCAAAGCAGATCAGAATCTCAAAAGAAGAGGAAGCATCTGTATTTGGAGTGGACAGCTCTGGTTCATTCCCTGGTGAAAATTTCTCTCTCATGTGGCACAGGTGGTGGGAAAAGCCCTCTCTATTAACTACTGACTAGGAGTTGCCTGAATGAAAGTGAATTTGAAGAAAATCCAAATTTAGATGTGCTGGGATTAATGAATGTCCCCAAAGTACAAATGACTCAGAATAACTGTTTTAAACACTAAGAGCAATAGATATAAAACGTCTTTAAATGCATTGTAAATCTACAATATGACAGATTAATGTGTAATTTTAAAGGACCACGATTAAATTCAATACTAATTTTAAATTATGCCAATTCCAAAATAAATTCTTGAAGCTGGAAAAAATTTTGCATATATCCTCAGCATCCTAGGGCTGTTATAGCCAAGAAAGTAATGAATGGAAATAGAATTTTAAGCTAAAAACTACAGATAATCAAACAATTTCTGATGTGGTATTAGGTTTTTGAAAGTCTGGTATGAGTACCTTGGCAGGAAATGTATCTTCTTAATGATATTCAACTTACAGCAATAGTAGAATCAGCTTGCTTAACTTAAGATGTCCTGCAGAATATTGCCCATGCTTTAATTTTTAGTGTAGTTTTGATTTTGAATGCCTGTTTTACTTTAACAATGACTTTATCAGCATAACGGGGTAGTTCTGATAATAACAAAGTATAACATAATAGACATGTATAGAATTAAAAGATATTAATTGTGCCTCTAGTGCCCCTTCTAAGTTTTACTCAAGTTTTAGAACTGGTTTTTAGTGACAATGTAGTAATAGTCGCATCAGCCAGTGATTGATGCCATCTCTGGACGAATGTAGCAAAATCTAAGAAGTATTTGTTCATGTTGTGATAGGAGTACTGAGAAAGGATTGAGAAGTTACTCATAAGTATGGGACAGGAAAGGAAGGAAGAGGGCAAGGAGGATTTTTGAACAAGGCCGATATAAATTCAGGCATGAATTCTCTGAGTCAGACAATAATCTGTGGATGTCTGGAAAGAGGAGGAATCGCTGTTCATGTGACTAATATTTTTTTTTTTTTTGTGTGTGTGTGTGTTTATTCATTCACATTGGATAGTAAAATAGTTGTATAGATTTACAAGATAAAGGAAGTAAACCCTTTAGAAGCTCCTGAATTAGATACCTTCTATTAGTCTATGTCTTGAAAGAATACTACAAGAATATTTTATTAGCAGAGATCTCCAACTCCCTTCTTTCTCTAAACCAGCTTTGTGAGAATCATAACACAGATGATTCAGTTTTATGAAACAAAACAGTTCTAGAATATAACTGCTAATGGAGCACTTGAAATCCCTTTGTATTTTGACAAGCCAAGTTCAAATTGTATTTGTGGGCACAAGAACATGGTTTGTTTTTATCTGCATCCAGACACCTTATCCCTGCAAAAGTTTTGTGCCATGAGTTTTTAAAAGAAATAGTCTAGAGTTTTGACAGTGTTCTCTGCTGATAATCCTTAACCAATTAAAGAGGACCCACCAGAGACCTTGTGCATAAAAGATTTACAGGAAAGTCACAGTGTAGTGAATTAAAAATGAAGAGTGTAATGATAAGTGAGCAATTTTTGAATAATAGCATATTCAGTAAAAGACAAAACATATCACCTCAAAATACAATGGAACAACATTTAAAAAGATATCTTGGGAGAGGTTTCTCTCCCCTTAACAACTTAAGAATAAACAAATTTCTTCAGGGTTACTTTGAGAGACTACAACACTGAATAGGTAACTGGGTCAAACATTGCCCTGTTTTGAAACAACACTCCAGGGACATACATGCTTAATCCTCAAGCGACAACATCACTTTGATAAAATGTTTTGAAAAAACAAATGTTTCCTAGCTGAACTAACAGTAGTAGAGGAAGAATCCAGTTTATTTATTCTTAAAGGAGATTGTGCACATCAAAGCTTGCGTTCATTCTATTTACTGCCACTCAATAATGTTGAGATTTTAGACTCGGATGTTACTTTCACAACATTTAGTGTTGTGTGTTTATTTTCTTCTTAAGTTAGGGACATTGGTGGTAGGAAATAGATCTGTGGCAGAAAGTAAGAGCTGTAGAATTATAGACTATAGATAGTGCAATGGGTAAAATTAATATGTACTCAATTCTTATTGTCTATCAGGCACTGTGGGAGGGTTTTTTTGCTATTTATAAGCATCACAATAGCCTTATTAAGCATGTATTAATATCCCTAACTTGACAGAAGTGAAAAGGGCTCAGAGAAAACACATGATTTGTTCGATGGCATATAGATAACGTGGTGGTAGAAACAGAATTTCAGATTAAGTCTGTCTGTCAAATTCTAATGTTATATTCTATTTCACAATGATGACTCATCAGGCAGAAAACTTGATATCACCTAGGCCAGTGCTTCTCAAATTCTCCTATGTGTGTGACCCAGCTAAGGATTGTGTCAAAAGGCAGAATTCGATTCAGTTGGTTTAGGGAGGAATCCGAGGCCCTGCATTTTTAATAAGCTCCCAGACAGTGCTGCAGATGTTGGGGACTTTAAGTAGGTAATTTCTAGCTTACCCTTTTGGGTTCAGTTATATGGAAACCTGAGGCTCGGAGAAAGAGTCTAAGATCCCATAACTCGTTAGCAGCAGAGTTGAGTTTGAGCCAGTGTCAATGCCAAAAGATATTTTTTTGAAAGTAGCCCTCTTCTAGTCTCTATCAGATTCCCAAAGAAGACCCATATAAAAATGCGTGCACTTGCTGTGCAAACTCAGTTACAAGAACTCCCGGAGCCCCCTCCCCCTTTTTGTAATTGAATTACAGTCCCTTTCTTTTATTTGGAATTCTGGAGTCGCCACCACCATGAACCTTGTGTCCTGACTTCCAGTTAGTGCCTTTCTTTCTACTGTAGCTGAAAGGTTATATCTCAAAGTAGGATGCACAAATGAGTAAGGGAATGAAGTCATTACAGTCCCTCCACAGCAGGGCCACACACTCAAATGACCATGGCCCTGCAAGAAATGTAAAGGAATAAAGCAGGTTTGGCAGGGTGCTGACAAACTTGAGAGCCTGTGGATATCCCAAGAGGGCAGCTCTATATAGCTCCTGGTGAGGTCTATCCTGTGAAGTGACATTGCAATGGCAACTGGTCTTCCAGGTTCTCAGAGACGTTAGAAACTTTGTTTCCTTTTCTTTTTAGGTTCACAGGAGTACAGGATTATCATATTCCTCCAGTGTTCCCTCCCTAGTCTCCCCTGCTATGAACAACCTGTACCAAAGTGGTATATTTGTTCCAATCTAGGAATCAACAAGGATCCAACATCCTCACCCAATGTCTGCAGTTTACATTATGATTCCCTTTACATTATAGTTCCCTCTTGCTGTTGTCTATTCTATAAGTTTTGACAAATGTATCATGACATTTATCTGCCACTGTTGTATCCTAGAGTAAAATAGTTTCACTGCCCTAAAAGCCCCCTCTCTCTCTGTATTGTGCATATTCACCTCTCCCTACTCCCACATTAACTTCTGGCAACCACTGATCTTTTTTACTGGCTCCATAGTTTTGCTTTCCCAGAATGTCATATGGTTGGAATTACAAGCATGTAACCATTATAGATTTTCTTTTTCCATTTAGTAATACACATCTAAGTTTCCTCCACAGCTTCTCATGGCTTGAAAGCTCATTTATTTTCAGTACTAAATAATAGTTCATTGTCTGGATCTACAAGGGTTTATTTATCTACTCATTTACTAAAGAAAATCTTGTTTGCTTCCACAGTGTGATAATTATGAATAAAGTCACTGTAAGCATCTGTGTGAAGATTTCTGTGTGTACATAAGTTTTCAACCCATGTAGCAAAATGCCAAAGAACATGATTGCTGGATCACATGATAACAGCATGTTTAGTTTTCTAAGAAACTGGCAAATTGTCTTCGTTTTGTATTTTATTTCACAGGTGCCATTCTGCATTCTGCCCAGCATGAATAAAAAATTCTTCCTTGTTCCACATCCTCCTTAGCATTTGATATTGTCAGTGTTCTGGATTTTGGGCATTTTTATAGATTAATTGTGATATATCAGTTTTTAATTTGAATTTCCTAATGATGTATGTATGATGTATTGCATCTTTTAATATGCTTACTTGTCATCTGTATGTCTTTTTAAGTTAGGTATTTGTTCAGGCCTTTTGCCCGTTTCTAAATACTGTTTGTTTTCTTATTATTGAGTTGTAAGAGTTCTCTGCATATTTTGTATAAAAGGCTTTATCAGATATGTCTTTTGCAAATATTTTTTCTTGTTGTGGCTTCTCATTCTCTTGATACTCTTATTTCACAGAGGATCAATTACTTTTATCATGGTTTTTGCCTTAGGTTTTCTATAGAAAACTCATTGCTAAACGCAGATCCTCTAGATTTTCTGGGATCTAGATAATTTTATACCTTTGCATTTTAAAAAAAGGCAGAAAAATCAATAGAGGTAAGGGAGTAGTGGGTGGTTGGAGGAAAGGGGAAGGAGAGGTACTGGGACCTGAATTAGAATCAGATATATTCCATGCTTTTATAATTATGTCAAATGGACCCTACTATCATATATAAGTAAAAAGAACTAAAAAAAGGGAAATAAAATTTAAAAGTATATAAAAAAATAAATAATAAAGAAGACAAAAAATTTAAAACGAAATGTAGGTATACAATTTATTTCATGTTACTTTTATGAAGGGTAGAAATTCTGGGTCTTGATTCTATTTTGGGGGTGTCCAGTTGATTCAGTGCCATTTGTTGAAAAGATTGGGTTTTTTTTCTCCATTGTGCTCTTTGCTCTTTGTCAAAGACCAGCTGCCTCTAGTTAGGTGTTCTATTTTGGAGCTTTTATTTTATTCCATGGATCTATTTGTCTATTCAACCTATACTACAATATTTTGATCACCATGTTTTATTTTAAGTCTTGAAGTTCCATAGAGTCAGCTTTCCAACTTTGTTCTTCTTCAATATTGTGTTAATTATTTTTAGTCTTTTTCGCTCTCTATATACGTTTTAGAATTATCAATATGTACAAAATACCTTGCTGGAAATTTGAATTAGATTGCATTGAGTCAGTATATTAATTTGAGAGGAACTATTACCTTGACAGTATTGTGTCTTCTTATCTATGAACGTGGAATATTTCTCCATTTATTTAGGTCTTTTGTTTCCTTCATCATAGTCTTGTACTTTTCCTCTTATAAATGTTGTGCATATTTTGTCAGGTTTGTACCTTTCATTATTTTTCCTTGTCAGTGTAAGTGGTATTCTATTTTTAGTTTCAAATTCCATTTGTTCATTGCTGATACATAAAGAAATGATTTCTGTGTATTACTCTTGAAAACTGCTCTCTTAATATAACTGTTTATTAGTTCAAGTAGATATTTGTGTTGGTTGTTTCAGATTCTCTTAACAGTTAATACTCATTTCATCCACAAAAAAAGTTTTTTTTTATTTCCAATCTGTATACCATTTGTTTCCTTTTCTTGCCAATGGCATTAGTTAGGACTTGTAGTACAATGTTGAAAAGGAGTGGCTAAAGGATACAGCTTTCTTTTCATTATATTTTTTGGATATTGGCAATATATTCAAGGATTTTGAACATTGGACTAACAAACAAAATATACATGAAGATAAATTTGATCCGAGGGCTGGCAGATTGTGACCTTTACCCCAGAGGCTTGTGTGGAAAAACTCTGTATTTTGATATTGTTAACATAAACTCCTTGGGGCTGGAGTTGTGACTCAGTGGTAGAGCACTTACCTGGCATGAGTGAGGCCCTGGGTTTGATCTTCAGCACCACATATAAATAAATAAATAAAATGAAAAAGATCCATTGGCAACTAAAAAAAATATTTAAAAAAATATACTTCTTTGCCCAGACTCTTTTAGTCCTAATCAAGGTAATACTTAAGTATTTTATATTCAGGTATTTGCTATGCCAAAGTAACTAAGTGAATGACTTTTATAAGGATTTTATTTAGACTGATGATTTATACACACTTTTAATAGCTGACTAGTGATGAAATTGAGTAGGAATGAATCTATAAAGCTGGTATTTCCAGGAAATAGATATATTATAATCAACAACAGGCAATTCAGTCTCAATACATAATAAAAGAGACAGGGATATCTATGGGGACCTAATCAAAAGTGAAGACTTGGAGATTGTTATAAAATAATCATCTTTTCTCTTCTTCTCTCTCCGTCCTCCTCTTTCTATTCCCACCTGGTAAAATATATATAATATTCACCACCTTAATCATTATTATTATTATACTATTATCTTCATCATCATTAACCATTTTCAACTTCCCTAATTGAAACCTGCACCCATTAAATAACTCCCTGTTCTGTCCTTTCCCCAGGTCGGCATAACCACCCATCTATTTCTGTCTCTATGAATTTGACTGTTCTAGATACCTCTAGGTACTGTATCATATAATACTTTGTTGTTGTTGTTGTATGTGTGTGACTTGTTTAATTAACTTACCATATGTCCTCAATGTTCTTTCAGACTGTAGCATCTGTCAGAATCCTTCCTTTTAGGACTAAATAATATTTGGGTGTGTGTATGTGTCTCACTTCATTTATACATAAGAACACTGAGGTTTACTGTATGGGCTCTCTCTCATCCAGCAAGGAGGTCCTGGAACAGGGTAGAGGAGAGTGTGCCTGCGGAGTCACTAATCAAGACCTCCAGAGACCAAGCAGGAAGCAGGTCTGATTTTATTGAGCAGTTACCATGTATATATACTCATGTAGTAGCTAAGCAGATTATAGGCAGCCACCAATACCATTTTTTGCTAACTGTCCATGCAGCGACCAGCCAAGGAGCGGGCCATGGAGCAAGTGCAGGACTGCAACACATGGCCTCACACCCAGGGCTGTGCCTATGGGGTAAACGGTCTGCCTCTCACACACCTAGCATGAGGGGAGTGGCCTGCCACTCAGATGCCCTCAACATAGGCCATGTATGCAGTACTCCATGCACTTGTCCCCACAGTTTACCAGTCTTAACCACCCAAAGTTCAAGAGGCAAGACTATAATTATTTATTTCATGCCCTTCTCATTCCAGTAGTAGTTGTATATGTTGAATAAGCCCAGAATGTGTCCAGAGATTCTACACAGGAATATATTCTGTTTTGAATGTTACTGCAGATTGGAATCTGGGGAGGCAGATTCTCAAAAATTTGTATGCAGGACATTTGATGGAATGTACTTTTTGTGATCACACCTATGGAAAGACAAGGGTGGAATAAGTTCTGAGCTGTGATGTAAAAATCAGCAAAGACCTCAGCCAGCCCCATAGAGGCCTCTTCTGCCCAAAGTGCCAAGACATATCTTATGGTTTAAATGTGATGTCCCCTCAAAGCTCATGTGTGAGACAATACAAGAAGGTTTGGAGGAGTGATAATTGGGTTATAGCCTTAACCTGATCAGTGAATTAATCCCTGATGGGATTAACTGGGTGGGAACTGGGGGACAGATGGGGTGTGGCTAGAGGGAGTGGTTCATTGGGGGCTTGGCTTAGGCGCATAGGTATCTGGAGAGTGGAGTCTCTCTGTCTCTGCTTGCTGATCATCATGTGAACTGCTTCCCTCAGCCACACACTCCACGATGATGTTCTGCCTCAACTTGAGCCCTGAGGAATGGAGCCTGCTGTCCAGGGTCTGAGACCTCTGAAACTGTGAGCCCACAAATAAACTTTCCTCCTCTAAAATTGTCCTCATCAGATCTTTTAGTCACTGCAGCAAAAAAGCTGACTGAAACAGCAGAGTATATTCCTTTCCAAGCCAAACTATTAGAGATTCTAATTAATTCAGAAAGGTTAGTATAGTCTAAACTCTTCTATAGTTAAGTAGCATCTCAGCAAACAGTGATACTCAAATCTTCATTTAAGGCATTGCTTCCTCTGAGAACATTTAGGATCCTCCAGGGATTGGAGAGGAGTGGGGGATCCTCATGCAATTCTGGATAATCAGATATTTATGTGTTTCTGTTTGTCCTGCTCTTCAGATACAGAATACCAGATAATTCCTTACCCTGCATTTTTCTCCCCAATAGAATTTCTAATTAACTTTGACTTCAAAAAGCTCTTTTGAATATGGGGTTGGCAGTAAACTATAAGAGGGTTTTATTAAATAATGCCAAGCAGTAGTTCCTTTCTAATGCCAACACCTGGCTAGGTAAGACACCCGGGGTGGGCCATATCCACTAAAATACCTTTTACAAAATAAACTAAATCTAAGAAAAGAAGTAGGTGTTATGGGTTTTCTTCAATCACTAGTTTCCTGTATCATTATTGACATTTCTGATTTCTTAATTTTTCCGGTTTTATAATTTCTAGGATGAAATCTCCTTCACTTTACTTTTTTTTGACACCTCTCTTCCATCTTTCAAAGCTTTTCTTTGAAGTCTTCCACTGCCTTCTTTACATTTCTTTTGATGTCAAAGGTTTTTTTTACTTAAATTCTTATTCTTAAATAATTTTAAAGGAATAGAGGGAGAAAAGATGCAACCTGCAAGCTCTGGGTATTAAATATGAAAATGTTTGTGAGAAGGCATTCTTTGCATAACACATTGTGATTAAGAAATAATCTAATTTTATGTAAGTGGGCTTGGAAAACAAAGGGATGCCCTCTCAGCCTTGGTTTCTTTTTTTGCAGGAGAGATGCAACGGGGGAAGCAGATAGGTGTATATAAATGTCACTTTTGCTAGCACAGAGGAATTGAGTTAGCATGGAAGGTTATATATTAGTGCATGGCTTCCCTGTTTGCTTTTTTTGGGAATAATGTAGTGAATTGGCAGCAAAGGAGTTCAATATGCTACCAATGGTGGCTACTAAAATACATATATTACTATATATCAGATGTAGTAATTTAAAGACTATTGGTTTTGATTGTCTTGCTTTAGTCTAAATACATTAGCTAACATTTGCTGAGTACCTTTTGTGTGCCAGACACTGTTCTAAATTCTTTTGGCAATTTTCCCACACAATCCTAAAAAGCCGACATCTTAATCTATTTGGGCTGTATAACAAAATACTTTAGACTGGATAATTACAAATAATAGAAATTTGTTGTTCACAGTTCTGGAGGCTAGAAAGTCCAAGATCAAGGCACTTGTAGATCTGATTTGGGGTGAACACTTGCTGTACTTCATAGGTAGCTTTTTTTTTCTTTTCTTTATTCCTTTCCTTTTGTTTACTCAAACCTACTGTTTATGCAATTTACCACTGAGCTAGATCCCCAGTCCTTTTCTGAAACAGGAAGTCCTTAAATTGCTTAGAACTTTGCAATGTTGCTGAGGCTGGCTTTGAAAGACTTGCAATCCTCCTGCCTCAGCTTCTGGAGCTTCTGGGATTACAGGTGTGCGCCATGGCACCCAGCACAGGTGGTGATATCAATATGTACTCACATGGTGAAAGTAGCCAAGGGAGTTTGCTATAGCCTCTTTCATAAGGGCACTAATCCCATTGATGAGAGTAGAGCTCTCATGATTTAATCACTTCCCCAAAGCCCCACCTCTTATTCATTATTATTACGCTGGGTATTAGGCTCCATATGTAAACTTGGGATGGGAAGTGGGAAGGACACCAACATCAGATCTGTAGCTGCAGGTATCTTATCAACATTCCCACTTTACAGAAAATGAGGCACAATGAAATCGGTTAACTGCTCAAGGTCACATAACTAATATGTGACAGAGCCAGGATTTGAACTCAAGTAATCAAGTTCCAGATTTCCTTTGACTGTGTGTGTGTGTGTGTGTGTGTGTGTGCGCGCCCGCGCTGTATTGTCTCAAAAATCTAAAAAATTGTCTCTCTTTGGTGGAAAAATAAGCTCTAGTTCTTAGTGCTTGCTGACACTTGGGAGTGTAAATATAGGCATCAAGGCCAATTTCAAGGCAATAACATTTAGCAATTGTTTCTTCTGGTAAAACTGGGCACAGCATCACTTTAGCCTTATTTGAACTAAATTAGGTGATCCTGGAGCATCTGATGTTTCTTTTGTTTCGAACTTTTCTTTGGATTTATTTTTAATCAGCCTAATTATAATGAACAGAACAAGAAAGGAAGACAAACAATATTGGTTTTATTTAGGAATGGAAAGAAGTGTTTTGACATTTATGGTGCTCAAGGCTTTTGCATAAGCTAGAAAGAAATAGAGATAGATCATTAGCAATTAGAAGGAAATTTGTTTTTCTACATTTACTTTGATTTTATTATAAATATTATATGTCACCATCCACATTACAGGAATCAGACTTTAATTAAAGAAAATAAATGAGCAAATACATCTCATGCTCTGCATAGAAAAGTCACAAGTTTAAATCAGTTTGACCAATTCTTTAGTGCACTGTCATTGCATTAGAACTATAAATAGCTTCCTTTCCCTTTAACTCAGAAGCAAATAGGTTGATCACAGCAGTTTTAACTTCCATTATACCTATTCTGAATGTAGCAATTATTATATCCTTCAAATATGTTTGCTTTCTTCAAATACTGAATTATTATCTGACCGTGGGTTGTACAAGAAAACATTTATCATATAGTATGTATTAACCACAAACATTCT
The DNA here is from genome assembly GCF_052094955.1 of Ictidomys tridecemlineatus. NCBI lineage: Eukaryota > Metazoa > Chordata > Mammalia > Rodentia > Sciuridae > Ictidomys > Ictidomys tridecemlineatus. The sequence continues at coordinate 27,802,732 of NC_135490.1, forward strand.
TATTTTTGTAGACCTCATTATGTCATCTTTCTGACTTTGTCACAGTTGAAAATATACTAAGTAACATATACTCAATATATGTCACAGTTGAAAATATACCAAGTAACATATACTCAATACTAAGATAAAAATTTTAAATATGTTCTTTTAGAAGATTTTTATTTTTAAGGCTTAAGAACCCTAACACAAAATTCACCAGCAAAGTGACATGAATAGGTATTAATTTATCTTCACAGTATCAATTTAAGTTTTATACACACACACACACACAAGTGTGTGTGTGTGTGTGTGTATAAAACTTAAATTATATATATATATATGATATATATATATATCACTAGAAATTTTTATTCCAATGAATTTAATTACAGTATTAGAGATACTAAATGAATCCAGTTTTGTCCAAAATTCAATCACTAAGCATCAGAATTAATGAGACTTTATAAAGAAGTTCAACAATTAATAATTATAGGCTATGAAAGTGTATGTGCATAATATATCAATTAAAAATACATTATACCTATTATTTACCTTCCCAAACCAAATCACTTCATAGAGTGAAAAGATATGTTTTTATTTCCATGTATATAGCATACATATATATTTCTAACAACTTCAAGTCAGTATAAGAATAAAGCTCTATTAAGAATACTTTGAAGGAGGAAATGCCAATTGTTTGATATATCTATTATTTGGTATGTAGTATTTTAAGTGTAACCTGTTAAAATTTGAATTATATAGTTAATATTTGAATATTTTGTTCAAATACATGCAGTTAACATTTAGGTGTTTTATATGGAATTTCTGGTAAGAGACTTTTTGGAAATTTTACAATTAACTCAAAATTCCTTGTGTGAACTATTTACAAGAAAATTTCAAAAGATTATATTTCTTAGTGTTGGTTAAAATATTCCTCTGGTTTTGAACTTGTAAAACAACTATTTTCATTCTTATCTTTGACTTCCTGCAGGTCTACAATGCTTTTTTAACAATAACAACACCAAACTATATATGTAGGTAGCCCTGAACAAAAGCCAGTATTGCATGTCCGAAGTGAATGTAACTACTATGCATAAAATATCTAAACCAAGGATATTAGTATTACCTTTCTCATTGGGTTATAGTGGAACTAAATAAGAAAGAACATGTAGAAGTGGTCAGTTTCCAGTGCTATGTCAATGATGGCTTCTGTTTTAATACTCTAGCACACACTCACACACTCAGATTAAGATCTTTAATACTTGAATTTCCCTCCCCCATCATAAAATAATAATGTATATAGTATGTGCTCCCCCTCCTTTTAAAATGTATTATTCTTTTTTCTTTTGGCAGCAGGGATTGAAGACAGGGGAGCTTAACAACTGAGCCACATCCCCAATCTGTTTTTATTTCTTGAGACTGGGTCTCCCTAAGTTTCTGGGGCTGGCTTTGAACTTGTGTTCCTCCTGCCTCATCCTCCAGAGCTGATGAGATTACAGGTGTGCACCATCTTGCCTGGTTGTACTATATTATTATTTTTGGGGTACCAGGAATTGAACTCAGAAGCACTTGACCACTGAGCCACATCCGCAGCCCTATTTTGTATTTTGTTTAGAGACAGAGTCTCATTGAGTTGTTTAATGCCTTGCTTTTGCTGAGGCTGGCTTTGAACTTGCGATCCTGCCTTAGCCTCCTGAGTCACTGGGATTACAGGCATACGCTACTGTGCCCAGCTAGTACTACATTATTTTTTAGGAGCAGTTTTATTTTCACAACAAAATCTGAGGAAGGTAGAGATTTCCTCTCCACCCTCTCATTCAAGTTCACAGTCCCCCTACCATCACTGTACCAGAGTGGCACATTTGTTAACAACTAATGCACCTGAATTGGCGCATCATTATTACCCATAATCCATAGTTTACACTATAGTTCACTCTCAGTGTTGTATATCCTATAGGTTTGGATGGATGTATACTGACCAGCACCCATTTCCTTTCTTGTTCTGTTCATTGTTCATTCTAATATGCTGATACCATTTCAAGATCAAAGAATAGTTTCACTGCCCTAAAAGGAGTCAGTTCTTTGTCTATTCATTTCTCCTTTTCCAGAAGCCTCTTGCAGCCACTGATTTTTGTGTCTCCATAGTTTTACTTTTTTTCCAGTGTGCTATACAGTTCAATCACAGAGAATGTATACTTTTTTTTCAAAACCATAAAAGTATTCTTAAGTCATCCAGCAATATCTTTAAATTCTTGATTAGTTTCCTATTGATATTTCTAGATGTCTATTTGTAAAAAATTCCTTTGACCTTTAAAGATTTTTGCTTGTCACTAACTTAATAACTTACACAAAACTTTTTAACTATTCAAGTATATTTTATATATCAAGAGTCTATATTGGACCCCAATACATATGAATGGTACTGTCATGGGGTATGCTCATTATAGTCACTCAAGGGTACAGGTTGATAGGGGCAACAACCATCATGTTGTTATGCTTGGAAAAAACAAACAAACAGTAAGCTTGGGAAGGTCTCACAGTCCATTTTTGCTTACCACTCATTATCAGAAAGTTACATGATTGCACCAAATCACAAGGGGACCAAGACAACCAAAACCAACAATATGCCAGGTAGGCAGAACTGGGAATGTTTGTTGAATATAATTCAAGACTTCCAGTATATACTGTACCTAGTAGAACTGAGAACACAAAAGAAGTCATTTTTTGCCACATTTAAGCAAAGTAAGTGTAATAATTTAAAAAATTTGTTCCAGGGATTAATCAAAGTGAATAATGAAGAGCACAAAATTAGCAAAATTTTTATTACATACTGTGGTTAACATTTTCCTTTTTGTCTATTGTGCTAAAAATAAAAACCACTCCAGTGAAGTGCAGCCTCTGGGATAATAATCAAGACATTTTGATATTGCTGATACCAAAATCATTTCCTTTTTCTAAGGGTTGCTGTTAAAATAGGCTAAGATAATGCTCAAATTTAAGCCTACCAACTCCCTCGTTGGTTAAGTAAAATAAAAGGTGTGAGCACAAAAATCTTTTCTCTTAAAGAAACAGAATGAAATAGTTAAAAAGAAAAATCTAAGTCACAATATTAATGTTTTCATAATCAATTAGGAAAGTTGCTTAATCCCTGTGTGCTTAGGACAAGGTCACTTCCCCTAGGATAACACATATGCAGTAATGGGAAAATGAACATTTTTGATAAGGTCAAAGGAAAAAAAAGCAGCACAATGTGACAAAATCTCTGAACTGAACTTCTTAACCTTGACCCTATGCTATATAATAGCCCTGAATCTATAACAATGCCATGGCCAGGATACGTGGAGCAAACCAATTATTGTCTGCCAGTAAGTTAAGACCATGATTAAATTTTCTAGGATTCCCCTCCCAAGTTATTTCTCTTGCTTTTCCCAAGTCTTAGGCAGACAGTTGAGTTCCATCTATGACTGGCTCACAAATCCTTTGCTGACTGTGCCATCTCCCTGTTTCCTACATGTCTTTCCTATAAACCCTTGGAACATCGGTATGAAAATATCATCAAAGATGTGAGTTTCCTTTGTATGCATCTTCACCAGGGATAAAATAATTTTATCTTTCCAAAAGAAAGGATAACACATATGCAGTATTTAAATATGATCTTATTCAAACAGCGCTTTAAAAATGCATTTCCAAAGCTAATTCCATTTCTCTTTCTCCTTTAGATATATGAAGACATTATTTTCATCAGGAAGAGTGAGAGTTAAAGAGAAAACACCCTTTAGAAACATATGTACATTGATTTTTGTCAGCTGAACTCCCAATTTGCTGAGGAGTGACAGGGCATGAATACTTTAAGCTTCACTCTCCTTTTTCTGGTGGTAAAAGACTGCCTAACTTATTAATGGAAATATGCAAAACAGGAGTATCATCTTAAAATAAATATACTGCAAGTTTAAGTCTGGCTTCTTGTCCCTTTTCCAAGGCCTTGCATCAGATTTAAGCAAGTTGGCATCCTTCCTGGGAGCCCTCGAAAGTTGAGGTTTCCTCTTCTGCTTTGTGAGTGTGAAGCTGCAGAACTGTCTCTTTATTAGCTTTCAGACTACCATAAGCAGTTGCTAAATCTAGACTTTTGAGTCCTCATTTGTGGAGAATCTGATTTAGTGGGATAGAGCCGAGGATGTTTTTGAAAAGGCTCCCCAGCCAGCCATGATACATAGCAAAGCCTGAGAACAAGTGATCTGTGCCACTCTCAAAATTACAGCTTGCTTTTTTTTTTTTTTTTTGGTATGTAGATTGAACCCAGAGGCACTTAACCATGGAGCCACATCCCCAGACCATTTTTGTATTTTATTTAGAGATAAGGTCTTGCTGAGTTGCTTAGGGCCCAAGTTGCTGAGGCTGACTTTGAACTCTTGATCCTCCTGCCTCACCCTAGTAAGCTACTGTGCCTCACTAACATTACAGCTTTCTACCCTAAACTATGACAAAGTCAAAACCAAAATGGGTGCAGAATACTCAAGTTTCAGGATAATGCTGTACATATAATTTTATTAGTTAATGATTCCTGATTTTTTTAGGGGTTTTAACTTTCTAATATCTTTTTATCAAAGATATTTTTAAAATAACACGATTAACAGTTTAATAAAAACCCAATTAAACAAGTTATTAGAAATCATGTATATAAAGCCTAAAAGTAGTCAAAAGTAGAAGTTATTTTTTATTATATTACATTTATACTCCTGATACCTAAAATCATTTTTCAGAGTAAATTATTTCAAATAGAAAGGGAGGCAATATGTATTCGGGTCCTTTTATAAAAATGCCATAAGATGAGGCTGTTTTTAACTTTTTCTCTTTGGCTTTTTAAAAATTTATTTATTCTGATTTGTTATACATGATGGAAGAATGCAATTCATTTCAAATTACACATATAGAGCACAATTTTTCAAGACACTGGTTGTACACAAAGTATTTTCACACCATTCGTGTCTTATACATGTTCTTGGGGTAGTGATGTCTAACTCATTCCACCATCTCCTTCAGTAGATGAAGGGATAGGAAAACTTTGGTATATGTACACTATGGAACATTACTCAGCATTAAGAGAATAAAATCATGGCAGGTAAATGGATGAAGTTGGAGAATATAATGCTAAGTGAAGCAAGTCAATCCCCCAAACCAAAGGCTGAATATTTCCTTTGATATGAGCATGCAGACCCATAATGGCAATGGGGGTGGGGCATGGGAAAGGAATGGAAAAACTTTAGATAGGGCAAAGGGGAGGGAGCAGAAAAGAAGGGGGCAAAGGGTAGGGGGGGTAAGAATGTTGGGGGAACGAGTTAGATTCCTGATTTTAAAGAGAATGATTCTGAAGGAAAAAGATGATGCTAAAAGCTGGGTTCAATGGTGTACACCTATAGTTACAGCTGCTTGGGAGGCTGAGGCAGGAGGATGGCAAGTTCAAATCCAACCTCAGCAAAAGCAAGGTGCTAAGCAACTCAGTGAGTTGCTGTCTCTAAATAAAATACAAAATAGGGGGCTGGGAGTGTGGCTTAGTGGTTAAGTGCCCTGGAGTTCAATCCCCTGTACCCCCCCACCCACCCAAAATAAAAGAAAAAAAAGGGGGGAGTGGGTTGGTGATGTGGCTCATGGTTAAGTGCCCTAGATTCAATCCCTGGCACAGAGGGAGGATAAAAAAAACAAGATGATGCTAAGAAAGCAGACACACAACTTCCATGTACTTTTCAGATGTAGTTCAGAAGTTAGGAAAATAATACCAAGCCAGAAAACACATTATTGACTTATTTCTAATTGTAATCCCACCTCTGCAAAAGACATTAGTAAAATTACAGTACAAATCAAATGCCCCCAATGATTTGTAAAAGACATGACCAATACTGACTGTCAGTAGCTTAAAGACAGAGATTTTTGTGGCTCAAAACTTTCCTACATTCATAGCTCCATTAGAGAGTAATCCAAACAAAATCAATATAATTGCTTACCAGAAGATTGCCCATATTTTCTAATATGTGCAAAATAAAAAGCATCTATATTAATAGCATTCTTCCTGCTTCAAGCTATTAGGAACACTAGGTAAAACTAATAATCAGTGGTCAGAGGTATGTCATACTGAACATAACAAACTGAAATTTAACCAGGACTAATCTGCCAAGTCTTAGTGTAACTCTTCCTTTGAGGAAGACCTAAAAGGCTTGTATACTTTAATGATTTTAAGTACTCAAATATAGCTGACTTGGATTTAGTATATTACTGTGAAAATATATTCCCGAAGTAGTAATTTCTTGCAACATCAATTAGAAATTCAAATATCATTTACATTTAAGTCTATACAACACATACACATATGGATATTAATTTTCAGGGAGTGTACAAAGCTTAAATAAAAATAGAAAATACAAAAATTTCAGTTGTAGAAAGTGTCATTTCAGCATAAATTTATTTTTGTGTTTACTTTATACAAAAACCTTACAATGCAGACAACCACTACATGATGATTATAACCTTTTGCTTTTGTTTTTTTCTTCTTTAAATACAGATAGTGACAGAGAAGATGGATTAGATGCAGTCAACTTTTTCCTCAGTTGGTTCATTTTTTAGAGAATTATAAACCATGAAACTAAACTGAGTAAATGTTGGAAGTTTATTGCAAGCAGCACCTTGGGTCAAAAAAGAGAAAGATGTGTGGTTAAATACAGGATGCATATATTTATAACCAACACAGATATTGCTATTTGCCTGGACACTGGCAATTGTTTCTATATGTACAACAAAGCTACAAAGAAGTACCTTCTTGAGCACTGAGTAGTTATGAGAGAAAGAAAGAAAGAAAAAACCAACAAAACCCAAAAAACAGGTGGTGGGGGAGCAATCCTCTTGAACTTCAGAAAATCTGTGGATTGTCTATTCCATACACATGCTGTTGTTTCTTTTTTAATGTTTTCATGTCCCTTTCTTACAAGAAATTATTCAGGAACATCATCCAAAATTTTATTTCCCTAGCCTCTAGAACATTCCTATGATTCATCCATTAACACCCCGCCCCCCAACATCACTGCTTCTTATTCTTTTCTACTCTGTTAATCTCACAGAAAGAAGAGTTATTTGACAAGGTGCTTTTTGTCTTGGGTTCATCTTCTGCTTAAAAACCCTTGGGGGAGATGTCCCTTCTACTCTGATTACTTCAAATGTAAGGTACTAGTCATTTTAAATTCATCTACAATTATATAATTAGCATTTTCCATCCTATTAAATCCAACTCCGAGCCTTCTACAGTTTATTTCTTAAGAGAGAATCAATGAAACTGACTTATTTCATACATAAAACCTTCCCTCCCCATAACTCTTACTGACTTTTGTGTTTTAGTACTTAAAAAAGAATAAGGAATTCCTCAAACAAGTTTTTCAAATACAGACGTGTGGGAAGTAAAAGATCAAAGAAAATAATAAGCAGTCTAACCTAATAAGTCGTATTGATCAATAAGCTGTATATCTTCCCCATCTGAAAATTCACTAATGAGAATCAGCAGTGGTTGATCTTAAAATGCTTTGAAACTGTGATAGGCTCATACGGAAAGTAAATGAAGCAAAAGACATGCCTCAAACACAGTGCAAAAATAATTCTGCAAACTTCTTTGTTTTACAAATTAGTAATACATTTTGTTCTTCTGGAACTCCCAAAAGATCTAAATGGCTAAAATATTTAAGTAACAATTAGAAAAGAAAAATGGGAAATAATTTATCCCTACCTCTTTCTAATTAGTAAAAGCATCTAACTAAATTAGTACATCTCAACATGTAGGGATAAGAACTAAGAGCCAAAGAATAGATAATATATAACTACCAGTAGTCAACAAAAAAGGGTTTTAGGTATATTTTAACACTTTGTGGGCCTTGAAAGACCATCAATTAACATTTTCTCAGAGCCTACTCTACATAGTTCCCTGTTCTACTAACTAGTATATTGTACAATGTAGTATTTAAAAGGGTTTGCATAAATCAAAATTCAAATTCAACTTACCATAACTTCCAGTTACATTGGCACATATAACAGCCCCCAAAAATTTTGGAAAATACTTCTGAATTCTTGAAATCACTTTTTGGCAAGCTATGGTTGGATCTTCTCCTCTACTCATATATTCTACAGCTTGGTAGCTGTTTAAACAGAGGGAACTTCAGTATCATAGAACAAATGCAAACTTCAAATCAGGTAACTTTAATTAGAAATTTAAAACCAACAAAACTGTCATATTTGATAGAATACATATAATGAGTGGGAGTGGCTAACTCTCACTAAAGCATCAACATTGAAGCAAGGAAATCTTGATATAATATCATCTATTCAAGTCATCCACCATTAGTTTCAGACTAAGAAATTAGTTTTTTTTCTGGCTTAGTATTTTTTGACTTTGGCTGAGTTTCTGGTTTAGTAATAATAACCAGAAATCACAGAGAATAGAGGTTACATTTAAAAGAGAAAAGGTGCTACAATTAAAGGAGAAAATACTGTACATGTAGGCAACATGAAGTTCTAGTAATTGACTGCACATAGGGACTATGTTTCGTACTTTCATCAATTATCATAGCTCCTTGACTTAGTGGACTTACATTTGAATAAATTATAAATATTCTCATCTGTGAAGTAGGGTACTATTCTATTTCATGGAACTATGATTACTTAATTTGAATGATCATTAAATGATAGGCAAAAAGTTTGTATATAAATTTCTCAAAAGCTCTTGTGCACAATCAGATTATGCAAAACAAAAACGCATTTTGTATCTTGACAGAGAACATATCCCCTATAAAGATCTCTAAAATTTACAAACGTAAGAAGTCATACCTTGGCAGAAAACGCATCAATATATCACCATTCCCAGTGGCTGCAGCTGCCCCTGCAGTATCATCAGCATATGCCCCAGCTCCAGGTATTGGTGAGTCTCCTATGCGACTTTATGAGCACACAGCATAAGAATTTAGGATAGGAAATCAAGTGTAAAATAAATTACGAGTTGTTTCCAAAATAGAGGATATTTCCACATAACTACTGATTATTGTTGTAAGTAAATTCTTCACATAGAGAAAAGACTTTTGTTAGTTTTTCAACTTAGTTTTCACAAACCTACATTAAAAATTTATTATCAGACATGGAGTATAAAAAAGTTGAGTTTATAGAACTGATGAAAATGGTGATTGCTTGATACCAAGGAGGGAACTGGAGACATATTGGTCAAAGGACACAAGACTTCCATTAGACAGGAGGAATAACTTTAAGAGGTCAATTGTATATCATGGTTATTACAATAACACCTTTATTACTGTCTATTTGAAAATTGCTGAGAGCAGATTTTAAGTTGTAATCACCTCAAAAAACAATTTTGTGAGGTAATATATAAGTTAAATCACTATGTCTGTGTATGTGTGTATACATATATGAAAACATTATACATATGTCATAAATGCTTTTTACTTGCCAATTTAAAAAATGAAAAAAAAAACTGTAATCAGCTAGTTACATGCCAAGCTGACATTCAAAGATTTACAGCTACTTTCTTATAATTACCATTCTTTATCATCTGATTTCTGGGTTATTTTAAGAGGCTCAAAATTGATTTTCTTTACCTAACATCTATTCTTGCTTATTATGCAATATGTCAAACTCTTGACAAAGCTTTTCCTTGTAAATAAATCTTTAATCCTTTTCTACCACTTCAAAATAAAATTTAGAAATCCTCAAACTAACATAAGACTCCTTGAAATATGGTTCCAGTCTTCCTTTCCAGTCTTACCTTCCACCACGCACTAACAATCTCTTCAGCCAGCAGAAGCCCTGAATCTGAAGTGAGCATTACTTTTACTTGCCAGTGCCTTTGCTGTGAGGATCCCCTTTCCTTTCTGTGACTCAAGGATCAGTTCCTAGCTAGCAACACCTTATTGGCATTACTAACTACTTACTTTAAGCCACCCTAAACTCTAAAGCACTGGCTCTGACTCCTCCTTTGGCACTTAGCAGATCTAATGTGTTTTCTTTCAGATTTATCTACATCAGCCATGAGGCTGGCACTCTACTTGGTTGTACTCTCCTTCATAGCACCCAGCACATACTGCTTTACATTTATATATATTTGAGAGTTCTGTTCTTATGAAAACACTAACCCAGGTATTTTGAATTTTATACCATTTGTAGATGTACCAGCAGCAGTACGTCCAGTCTTATGGATTACAACCATACCTGGAAGTAAACAAAAAGTTGTCAGTACCTAAAGTTTACTTCAAATATAACCACATTATTGAGCAGTTGATAACTTCTTGGTCTGAATGTTGGCTCCCCAAAATTTATGTCCACAAAGTGATGAATTTAGGAGGGAGGCTTCCAGGATGTGATTACGTCATAAAGGCATAGCCCTAACAAATAAGACTATTACTTTTATTAAAGAGGCCCAGAGAGCTAGCTAAGCTCCTTCAATTGCATGAGAACATGAAGAAGACATCTCCCATGAGCTAGGAAATGGGCCCTCACCAGACACAGGATCTACTCATGCCTAGACCTTGAACTTCCAGGCTCCACAACTGTGGGAATTAATTTCAGTTGTTCGTAAGTCACCAGCCTTTGTACTGTGTTTTCACAGCCTGAACTAGGAAAATAATATAAATATGCTCTCATTAATTTCATGTAGAAATAAAGTGAAAATTTGTGGATAGTGAAAATTATATCAGTAGTATAATTTATGCACTGTGATGACTTGGCTTCATACTGTCATTTGATAGACATCCCATATCCTTCCTCTTCAAATTGGTGAATTACTTTCATTTTTTTTTTCCCCAGGGGTAATTCCAAATAAAATCACTAAAATGGACTAGTAGAAAAAAGTCTGTCCTAAAAACTTGGAAAAAATTATTTAAGGCCACTTTAATACAACAAATGATAGCCAGGCACAGTGGCACATGCCTATAATCCCAGTAATTTGAGAGGCTGAGGAGGACTGCAAGTTGGAGGCCAGCCTAGAGAAGTTAGTGAGATGCTTTTTTAAAATAAAAAATAAAAAGGCCTGGATATGTGAGCGGTGTAGCTCAGTGGTATATCATCCCTGGGTTCAGTCCCTAGTACCACCAAACAACATAAAGAACTAACTATCAAAGAATTAAAAATCAACACATGAATAGTCATGTTTGATTTGGGGGATCTTGTATAAGCAATTTAACAAATACATTCATGTATACATAAAATCTCTTATTTATATACATACCAAAGAGAAAAAATGAGAGAGAGGCACTTACTTGCCAAAATCAACTTCTAGTACATGAACAGGGATGAAGAAGGTAATTAACTTTTAATCATAAAAACTGTATAAAAGACAACTTACCAATAGTATCATGACCATAATCATCTTCTGCTTTTTTATAGGTAGGATCATCCTTATTTAAGATACCAGGTGGTTTGTAGGGTCCACAGTATTTTGAAGCATCTGGTATTACATTCTGTAAATAAGATTTAAGTTTTATTTTTAAGAAAGAGTATCTTAGAAATTGACAAGTAGTTATGTACAATCACTTAACACTAATAAGAAATATACGGTAATGTAAACATAAAGATTAGTTGAGTCTTATGTGAAAATTAATGAATATCTAAGTTTACAAAATTCCCATGCTAGTCTCAGAATTACATAAAATGTGTTATATATATATATATATCTAACAGATAGAACAGGTCCCTGAATTTTGTCTTTATTTGCTAAAATTCTAAGCACAATACAAGAGTTTTTTTTTGTTTTTTAAATTAGACATTAATCCAATGGAATAAGGTACAACACAATGGTACTCTTCAGAATTTTTTTCCTGGATAAATAAGAATTCTGAGATTTAAAACCACTGTTTGCAATCCACTTTTTTCTTTCCAAAGCTAGGCTTATGAAATATGCTCTAAGTGTGGTACTCTAGGATTCCTTTAAAAACTTTTTTAAAATATATTTTTTACTTGTTGATGGACATTTATTTTATTTATTTATATGCAATGCTGAAAATTGAACCCAATACCTTACACATACTAGGCAAACGCTCTACCACTGAGTTGCAAACCCAGCTATCCTTTTGAATCTTAAAGGCATAAAAATATAATCCACATTTATGAATTTAGGTGGTATACATAGATTGGTTTAAAATAAGGACTGGGTGAGGTGGTAGACTCCTGTAATCCCAGTGGTGTGGGATGCTGACCTAGGAAGATCTCAATTTTGAACCCAGCTTCAGTGAGGCTGTCTCAAAATTCAAAAATACAAAGGGCTAGTTATATAGCTCAGTGATAGAATATCTGATGGTTTCAATCCCTAGTGGCATAAAAATAAACAAATAAATAAAATAAAACAAAACAAGAAACTACTATAGGTTGATGATCCCTTTATCTGACATTCTTGGAACCAGAGATATTTTGGATTTTTGATTGTCTTGGATTTTGGAATATTTACAAGTATACCATGGGGATGGGACTCAAGTCTAAAGCAATTCATTTATATTTCATATACAGGTTTGTTTTGTATACAAGTGGTCTGAAGGTGATGTTATATAATATTTTTAGTGCACCTGCATTTTAACTGCAATACATGAGGTGTGTAGAGTCTTTCACTTGTGGAACCATGGCAGAGAGTTCTGAATTTCAGATTTCTGGGTTCGGGATGTTCAACCTGTACACATTATACATTAGTATACTAGGTACCTTCCCTATTCTCTTTTATCAACCATCTTTTTCCATGGTTAATCCCAGAGACATCATGGTAATTAGCAATTAGGGAAAAATAAAAAAGATGAGGCCATAAAACAATCAAAGAAGGAAACTGTATGGAAAAGGCAAACTGATTTGTGCTAAAAATTCCATTAAGAACAAATTATCCCATTAGTAAAAAACAAGATACCTAATGGTATAAATCTTTAACTGAAGTGATGGGAAGATGCTGGATATATACTTCATACATATACTTATATATATATTTCACACAGATAAGATCTGGAAAATATTTCAGACTTATGTTTCCCAAACTTTGACTTTTTCAGCCTTTATCCAAGGAAATATAAGCAGAAAATCTCTGATGGGGGCAGCTCCAATCCCCAGAATCTTCCTAGTCTGCAAACAACTGCCAAAGACCAGTAGTTCTTCACCCTGGAATGGGAACCAGAGCCTGCTAAAGGAGCTCTCATGTCAATGCCCAGAGAGACAACTTAAATCTCCAGCTGTAATATGCAGCCAGGATGCTAAGAAGCATCCTCAGCAATAGGCAGGCAAGAGAGAACTGAAAGGAAATAATTTTAATATTTTCAAGTAATTTATTTTTGAGATTGAATACATATACATACTCTCCAATGATTTGGCTGGCAATTGTGAGCAAGCCAATCCGAATGAAGAGCTTGAGAAGCATTGGTAGATAAATCCTCATTGGTAAACCCCATACTTTCAGCAAACTTGGTGGCTGGCAATTAGGAAGGAAAGTATAAATTAACAAAGTATCATCTTTCAAGCAAAATGTATGTGCTGGAGGCATCCTAGGTCAGCTGCCTCTTACATGCGGTACACAAAGATATCCAGAGGGGTACACAAAGTTTTCTCAAAGAGTTTTCACACATGAACAATTTCAAGGAGATCAATGTCTACATCTTCAACTTCCATATGTCCTACTTAAAGCTGATCTGCTTGAGTTCCCTGGGTTGTTTGTTATGCAGAATCCTTCGCTATCTCACCTTCACCATCTCCCTCCATCTTACCAAAAAAAAAAAAAAAAAAGGCACACACTCTCACCAATACGGACTCTTACTCCTCTGACCAGTTGCAATGATCATGATCAGGGTGTAAAAAGCTTTGTGACAGCAAAGGGACAACTGTATTCAACTGAATGAGTACCATTCTTTTATTTGTCAGGTACCTTGAGATTTTGTACTTACAGCCAAACTGAAGGAAACCTATTGGAGTCACTAGATAAACATATCATTAAAAATAATTTTTGATTATAGTCCAGTGTATAATTTCTAGTATACAGTGTGGAAAGTCTTCAAGTAAGTGATGTTGTCATAGCATATTCCTTCTAGTCCTATCTTCTTATGTTAATAATGCTCTCTAGGTTAATGATGCACCCATAAAAATGTAATAATATGGGAAAAAAACTGATGGTGAACACTATTTCAGTCCAGCATTTACTCATCTATAGGTAATAAATTATTATTATGTTTTAAATCCTATTTTAAAGACAAAGAAAGTAAGGGTTAGAAGTTACCTATCCAGGTAAATAGACATTAAGAGCTGGAATTTAAACTGAAGTCTTTTCTCTTTGGATTCTGAGTACTATTTTTCACAGGGATGACTACAGACAAGACTAGAAAGAATTTCAGTATAGTTAAAAAATACCTGACTCTCCTGCCAAAAGTGTGTGTGTTGTATGTTCTAGTACTTTCCGTGCCACACCAATAGCATTTTTAATTCGTCTAAGATCTCCTACTGCTCCTACATCCATGGTAGTGCTGTAAGAAAAAAACATAGTATGTATTAAGATATTTTCATAGATTCATAAATTTAAAAATATTGCTGTTCTCTAAGCAATAATGTTTTGTAGGATAAATTCCATCATCTTACACAGAAAAGCAAAAAGCACATTCATGAAGTTCATAGATTTCCACAAGATCAGAATTAAGGAAAAAACAGAAAATCAGTTTACCATATATTCCAACAGAACTAAAATTCTTAAACATGGCTTCTGAAAGAGGCTTTAAGTTTTCTGGTCAAACAAACCATAATATTTGTGGATGTCAGGTGAATGATGGTTTATAAGGTCAGAGGCAAATTTTCTCCCTGTTATAGGAGATCTATTTTCATGCGTTATTGATATTATTAGGATAAGTTATTCACTTTTAAATAATCAAGAGGGAAACTCCTTGTGTTTGAAAATGCCAAATACAATAAGCTAGTGGTTCTGACCTGTGACAAAACTCACACCTTCTCCCATCTTGAGCTTAGGAGAAATTACAATTCTAAATGTAGCTTAACATGAAGCACAGACACAGAGAAGCATTCTCTCGGAAAGGCATTCTTACCCATCCATGATCATGGCATCCAGCGTGGTTTCCCCAAGTTCATCAGGACTTCCTCCAAAGCCTACAGAGCCATCACACTGCTCTTTCTCACACGTAGCACAGCCATTCTCAATGGCATCGAGGGCAGAACCACCAGATTCTAACACCCGCCATGCTGTTAATTAAACCAAATAATGCTCCTTTATATAAATATTTTCCTGATGCCAAATACAATTTGAGACTTTCTATTTTAATTTTCCCCATTTTTACACTCAGTTAAACTGAAATGTCAGCAAATTAGTTTATCAAGTATACAAATCAGTCAGAAACAAAAATTACATCACTGGTTATTATAAAGAATTCAAAGAATTTGGCTACTGCTACAATGTGAGGTTTTTTTTTTTCACTTTTTAATAGCTATTTTTTTCTAAGAAAAGCAGTATCCTCTCCTTTATTTTTAAAGGTACAATTGAAACTACCCAAAGGCAGTTAAACTGACAGTCTATTAAATCATCACCTCACAAATTTCTTCTGCAAAAATATGCATAATTATTACCCTTTTTTTTTTTGAGGTAACACCTATTCCAGGACAGTCTTGATAAAATTCTAAGAAAAAGTTACAAGACGGACTTCATATGAATTAGTTCATTTAGTCTTCATAACAGTTTTTAAGATAGTAATGTGCAATTCCTCATTTTAAAAAAGAGGAAATTGAACCATTGACTTAAGACAATTTTTTAAGGTCACTCAGCTGGTACACAGCAGAGCTTGGTTTTAAAAGTAGTTACTTCAACTATGGTGGCCATACTTCTGGCACTGTGCTGTTCTGTGGATCCCTGTACATTGGGGTAGGGGAGGTCTTCCTTGAACACTTTACCCATAAAAACAGAATTCCTTGAACAGCAGGTACTGTCAATAAGCACTTTAATGTCACTAATGGACCTACAGGCTTGAAAGTACATTCTGAGAAGTTTCCTATAAGGCAACTTGCACAGAATTGTCCCCTGCCCAGATTGCTGGGCTTCTTTGGGTCTCTCTGTTGCTATGAATCTCTTTCTCACAACCTGATTCCTTATTTTCTATGATGCCTATGCCTTGCCTATAACATAGCAGTTTACCTCCTTCAAATTCTGGATTCAATTCTGCCACCAGAAAGTTAATCTATGAGATGGGGTACCAAGGGTATGAAATTACTCCTGCAGTAGTATGTCTTGAAACGAAAGAAACAAACATAATACGATACGAAAATGTCAGGAGATTGGTATATACTGGATAATATCACAGAGCAAAAGATGGGAATCTGATTCCGATTGATTAAGTTTAAGGGCATTAGGGAAGGCTTCCTGGAAGAGGGGATACCGATACCATAGCTTTGTGGTTCTCAATCCTCTCTGACTGCCAAGGAAAATCACATAGGGAGGTTTTGTTTTTTTTTTAAAAAAAGCAGATGACCTAGTTCCAGCAGTTAAATCAAAATCCCAGGAGGTGGGGCTCAGGCACAATGATTGTTGTGCCTCAGATATATCAGAGTGTTACCAAAAAAAAAAAAAAAAAAAAAAAAAAATTATGTGGGAAAAGAATATGCTATCTTTTGGGCAAAAAAGGTTGTCTAGAAATTAAGAATCCAGGGTACTGAAGATACATGGAGGTGGGGGTGAGAAAGGGAAGGTGGAGAGGTAGACGCCCGGCAAAACTAGGAATCAGGCAAAAACCAGCGTAAGTGCCACTGGAAGAGTAAAAGCTGAAAGACCCGAAACGTTGGAGGTCAGCAGGACAGTGTGATATATATTAGTGCGGGGTGGGAGTGGGGGGCAATACAAGGAGTGATCCTAAATGACAAGGACTTAAAAACACAGCCTCGGAGGACGATGGAGTAAAGGTCAATTGCAAAAGAGCAACGAAGCGGGCGAAGCAGGAAGGACTGGAAGCCGAGGCTGCGGAAGGCCTGGCCAATCGGGCGCTTGCCTGCCCTGCAGCTGCAATGGGGCCAGCCAGTCGGTCCTCCCCACCCCACCGGGACCTCTTGCAGTGCAGACACCCACCCCGGCCGCGCTTCGCACCTGCTTCGGTTGCACTCTTAAAAGGCCAAGTGTTGAGGACCAGGGGCAGAGTGTTGAAGCCGCGCACTAGGGTCGGGCCGAGCAGGAGCGGCACGAGAAACACAAACAAATTCGACTTCCGCGCCATAGTTGCGCGCTAAGCAGACAAGCGCGAAATAAGTCCCGGGTCAAGCGACCGGCGCAGACCCGTCCGGAGCTCCAGCACTCGTGATCTCCAGGACCCCGCCCACCTGACGGCCACGCCCTCTCCCTTTGGTGCGGGCTGCGGTCCCTCAACTCTCGCGAGACGCGGCCTTCTCAGGGATCGCGTTAGAGGTCGGTCATAGTGGAGCTGCAGGGTTCGTTCCTACTGAGGTGCTTCGTATTACTAAGCGCAGTGCAGAGACATTTACTTTTATTAGTCAAACAAATTGCTGCCTTTTTTGATGTTAAGTATAGATTGAGCTTCATATTGGAAAATTAGTATGAAGTCATGCAACTCTGGTTTGTTTGTCTTTAGGAACTTTGGGTAAATGTTTATTGTTTTTGTACTTATTTATCCTCTGAATTAAAAGTGTAAATTGAACTTTGCCTCGTCTAAAATGTAATCTGGAATTCCTCAGGGATCTGAAATGGTTATTGAGTATGGGTGAAGAGTTCTTTAGACCAAATTCATTTTAGGTATTTTCTACCCTTACTTTCCCTGCTCAGTCTTGCTACCACAGCTTTCTGTAGGACGTCCTCTCCTTACAAATCCCCGAGCTGGAAGAAAAGGACAATCTGGGGAAATACAAATTGATCCTCTACATAGCCCACTGAAGTGCATCTATGCCTCCAGGCAAGAAGTCTAGCTCCATTCTTTGTTAAAAGTATTTTTACCTGACACCATTAAGTACTAAATAAATGTTTGAACAAAAGGAGGGATGGAGTCTTTACATGCATGGTAGAGGCTGTTCATTCTGATATGTAGGTTGCTGCACAGATGTGCAAGCATGGACCCAAAATCCCTTTGGGATTGTGGAATGCTTGCCCGTGTGGCCAAAGGAACAGAAGTCATTTTTAAAGAGCATCTGTAAATCTATTCAGACTAGATGGGAGTTGTGAGGCTTACAAAATCTTCAAGGCCCTTATTGCTAGAAAACGGAATATATAACTTAAACTGCATAAAATAGCCTAGAAGAATTATCCCAAGGCAGGGAACTGCTATTAAAAAGTTAGGTGTAGTTAAAGGAAATTCCATTTATGGGCTTTTGGAGCAGGAGCAGCCATTTTTGCTGGCATAATGAACATAGGCTAATACCAGGTGAAATGTAAAAGATGGGTGAAATGGTGTAAGAAATCAAAGAAAACATTGACTTCTGAATTTTCCTTAGCACCTGAGCTGAGAATTGTTTATACAACCTAAGAAACTGAGACATACCTTCAGCAACAATAGAAAAATACAATACATTCAAAATTGCTCTCAGTGCCCATTATTCTCTGGTCTGTTAGTGTTTCTTAAGGTGTCTGGAGCTGGAACACTTTTGCTTAGTTGCTTTTTGCTGAGGCTGGCTGGCTTTCAACTTTCAATCCTCCTGCCTCAGTCTCCTGAACTACTGGAATTAAAGGCATGCACCACAGACACCTGGCTACTCTCAGGTTTTCATTTCAGCCCTGAGGTAGCTGTATCTTTTTGCTTTATTTTGAGGTAAATCCAAATGAAAAGGGACATCTGTTAACAATTAGGTAGTTGACTTAAAAAAAAATCCAGTTTTTTCAGCATGCACTCCAATTTTTTACCCATTAAAATCATTAATTATATGTAACAGCAGTGACATGTAGTATTACTGATATATCAAAAAATAGATATAAAGATCTTTTATTTTAAATGCATTCTAAAATGCATTGTACAATTTTGTTTGGAAAAACATCTATATTCCTCAATGGAACTTACTTGTAACTAACAAAACTTTAGGATATTTTCAAGACCTTTGTTTTAAAACTCAGAGTAACTACACATAAGCTGTGATTAAGTTAGTAATTTTCCTGAGCCACACTTTCTTCATCTGTAAAATGGAGATAATAATGTTTTTTTCTTATTTTACAAAATCTCATGAATGAGTCTCATGATGTTAGAGTACTAATTAAATAATATTTTGTTGCTTTAATTGACATTCACCAAATATTCATAAATTGGTATCAGGAATAAGCAAAGCAGAAAAAATTGATTTGAAATACAGAAATTTCCACAGAAATAATAATTAATTTGATACCTAAATGCATTTTAAAGAAACATGTATAATTTTTTGATTGTATTCAATGAGAGTTAAAAATAATGTATTTAATTTGAGCAGTCTAAAATTTAATTGAAATGTTTATAAAGCTGGTGCATGGGAGGGCTGTGAGATTTCTGAATGTCTTAAAAACAGCATCCTCTAGTACTACCAAAGAAAATGTCTCAAATGGAACTTTAAATGTTACAAATATAACTATCCTGCGTGTGTGTGTGTGTGTGTGTGTGTGTGTGTGTGTGTGTGTGTAAGATTGAGGGGGGTTAGTTTGGGGCAGCTCCAGGCTCCCCTCCTTTTCCTCTAAACTTCATGGCTTTCAATTTATCAGTCTCACAAGGATGAAGAGTTGAGTCTCTCCTGATAGCATTTGAAGCTGTGGTTCCACAGAGGATTTAACGCTGTAGTTGCAGGGAGTCTAGGTATTTCAAATCTGAGGCTTAAAAAACTAAGCCATCCCCTCCGGCTTTTGCACTGATGCTGTGAAATCCATTTGAGAAACATGCCCATGTTTCACTACTTGTTCAAAGCTGTAAGCGTGACTTGGCATTGAAATAATAATTTCTTTTTCAAACCTCCCCACTGAACTATTACCTGGGTTATATAAATACAGTCTATTTATTTGATTGGCATTTGCTCTTGTCATTTTCACAAACTCTTAAGTAATGATTTTTGCTGATGTTAGAGCATTGTGGTACTGTGTTTCTAATTTAAATCCATTTTTATATTAATCTAGGAACACTTGATGTTACTACCTGATTGTACATGCTTCATTATACAGAAGTAAGTGTCATCTTATTATTCTCTAAATGAGAAAAGAAGTATTCTTCCTTTCTGAGATAATTTTTCTGGGTCATGCCCCCCAAACCATTGTTAAAGTAGTAGCAGATTCAAATCACAAACTTTCTTTTGACTTTTTAACCTTTAAAAGTCATCTGAGTGATTTATAAAGACCAAGATTGTCTACTGGAATATTGTTGGACTGTTAAGTGATTTTTCTTCTCAAACTAAGTTATGCGCAGCATATTTTCAATTTGTAACTGTAATATTATGCCACTACTATAATAAAGGTGTAATGAGGCTATAGTAGATCATTTTACATAGTGGACTCTGCTTTTTATGACAGTTGTTTATAAGGTTATGATGTCTTCATAAATGTGATCCATTACTATAGTAAAGGCCTAGGGCAACACAACAGACCTCATCATGTCTTTCTACCACTTAAAAAATCACTTTGAAATTGTTAACTAGTGTCAAAGATGTTTCTAATAAAGAAATTCAACCATAAAAGCAAAATCCCAAGTAACAGTCACTTAATAGTGAGTATTTTGTTTATTTAAAATTATATACATATGTTGATTATGATTTAATGGGAAAGTATTCTAATAATGATTATATATTTATCTTGTATGTAACAATGCAAATTGTTTGTTCTTTACAAACATTTGAAAGAAATGATTATTTTACTTAGTGTTTTTCATTTTCGCTTTTAGAAATACCTATATGTTCTTCAAATACCCCTAAGTAATCTAGTTCTTATTGGAAAATAACCAAACTTTTAATATTTTGGTATGTAACTGGTGAAAAATCTTGGTATTGTATGCACTGTTGTATAACTTTTAAATTTAATATGCCTTTAAATTCTTGTCATTAAGAGACCTGTCATTAAAATGTATGCTTTTTAAATTTTTGTAAAATACAAAACATAGAAAAGAATATCAAGTAAATATATAGACTAAAGAATTTTATAGAAAATGAACACCCACATAATCACCACTATGTCAATAAATAGAGAACTGTCAGCAGTTCCCCAAACTTCCTAATTGTCCCTACAACATATTGTTTGAAACTGTTTTATTTTCTAAGAGCAATTTTGATTCACAGGAAGACTGAGCAGAAGGTACAAAGATTTCATATATGCCCCTACCCCTATATATAACAGCCTCCCTCATTATCAATATCCCCCACAAGGGCTGGGGTATATTTTTACAACTGATAGACCTATATTGACACCCGAAGTCCCCAGTTTAAATTAAAGTTCATGCTTGTTAACGCATGTTTGGTGGTGTGACAAATACACAACAGCATGTGTCTCATCATTATTGTACTGTACAGAGTATTTTTATTGCTTTAAGAATTCTCTGCCTTCTGCCTCTTCATCCCTTCCCCTCCCAATACATGGCAACCACTGACCTTTTTACTGTCTGCATAGTTTTGCCCTTTCCAGAACATCATTTTGTTAGAATCCTATAGTTCTATAGGCTTTTTATATTGGCTTGTTTTACTTGGTAATATGTGTTTGTTTTCTCTATGTCTTTTCATGGCTTGCTAGATCATTTCTTTTTAGTGCTGAAAAATAATATTACATTGTTTGAATGTATTATGGTTTATGTATCCCTTCACCTACTGAAGGACATCTTGGCTGCTTTCAAGTCTTGGCAATTATGAATAAAGCTGCTATGTGCAAGTACAACATAATGGTAGTATAAAATTCATTCATGACTTCACAAAAACTTAATCATTGATTTCTGTTGACTTTTAAATTTTCAGTCCTTGTATATAAGTAATTTTCAGAATTCGTTTGTCAGGTATTATATATACACAAATTCATATACATTATATATCAAGTAATATATATTGTATATGAATTTGTGTATATAGGAATAAAATATATATAAATTCAGGATTTGTATAGGGCTCAGATGGCTGAGCAGAGTTAGCTCAGTCTGTTACTAACAGATTTCTGAAGGGTCTGGTTAGAGATTAAGAACCTCTCAAAATTCAGGGCAAATTCAGGAAGTTAGGCTGTTTGACAGAATGGTATCACATGACCTTGGATTCTGGGGAAGGAGCATTTCAATGATCCTACCAACTTTTTAAATTTTCTGCTGGGTGCAGAATTGACTGGGCAGAGGGAAGAAGAAGAACTTAGAGGTGGCTTAAAACAATAGAGATTTACTTTTTTGCAACTAACAAGGTATAGAAAACTGCTGGTGTTGCTTCAATAGGTCTAAAATGTCAGAACTTATTTGTTGTCTTCTTGTTATGAGACAGCTCCTGTTTCTCCAGACACATATCCACAGTCAAGCCAGGATAAGGGAGAAAGACCTGGTATCAGCCACATCTTTCACTCACTTTGTATTAGGAAAGCAAATGCATTCCTGAACACTCCCAGCAGAATACTACTGTATTCTCCTTGGTCAGAAAGATGTCATTTGGCTTTTTCAGTAAAGCCTATAATACTCAAACTTTTTACTTTAAATTTGTGTTTTGTTTTGTTTTAGTTTGAAGGGTCTGGACTTCATTTCTGGGTCAGTGTACTATATACTTGGAACACACATATGGAAACAGGAGCTTGGATACTTGTGTGACCTTGAAAATTTAAAATGTATATACATTTCTAGAAACTTTTCAATGGACTTTGGACTTCATCACAGTGTAAATTTGGAGTATTAACTAATCTTATTTAGGTCACAAGAATCAAAGAAACTCCTTTCAACATAAGAATTATGATTGTGCCGTTCTCCCTCTAGGATAAAAAGATGGTTATTTTTGAGAATAAGAGATTAAAGGAAAAATGAAGGAATTAGTCTGATAATCTTGATCTTCTCTAGAGTAGTAAAAATCACTTGCCAAGATTATAGCAGGTTTGAAATAGAATCAGTGACTAGAAATTGGTGAGGGATTTCAGAAGATTTATTACGGAAAATCTTGTAGATAGGCAATAAGTGAACAAAAAGACTGCAGAGCAGAAATGAAGATGCATTTGAAATCTAGTAGCCTGTTATGCCTGAATCCTAATTAAGCACAGCCTTTTGCCTTTCTCCAGTATCATTTTAAAATACCTAAATTATAACGTAAAAAGTGAAAATTATCCCCTGCTGGGAAGTGAGGGTAGATCATGGGAAATATATTGGCATTGTTGATAATAGTGTTTTTGTCAGCTTTTTCACTGCTGTGAACAAAGACCCGAGAAGAAATATTGGTGGAAGAAAAGTTTATTTTGGGGTTCATGGTTTCAGGGTTCTCAGTAGGTAGATGGCAGTTTCCATCGCTCTAGGCTGGAAGTGAGGCAGAAGAACATCAGGCAGAAAGGTGAGGTGGAGGAAAGCACTCAGGACATGACAATTGGGAAACAAAGAGGGAGTTTTTCACCAGGGACAAACTATGTACACCAAAGGCAAGCTCCCAAAGATCCCCCTCCTCTAGCCACACCCTACCTGCCTACAGTTACCACCCAGTTAATCTCTATGAACACCGATTAGAATAAGGCTCTCAACCCAATCTTTTACGTCTGAATGTTTCAGTATTGTCTCACTCATGAGTTTTTTGGGGGACACCTTGTATCTAAACCACAACAAATGGCAAAGTCCAGAATATAGAGTTGGAAAATAAGGAGGATATAATAAATGATAATGACCCCTTTCATAAATTGCTGACTGTTGTATTATAAACTTCAATGGCAGGACCAATCCTCAAATTGAGGAGGGAAATTTTACAACCTAGGGTAAGTTTACCCTGAGAAACTTCAATAATGGTTGGCTTTTTCCTTTTTTTAACCTTCCCCCCCCCTTCCTCTCTGCTTCCCTACCTGTTTGCCTTCCCTCCTTCCTTCTATCCTTTCTCCTTTTCTTTCTTATTTTTTCTCACTTTCTTATTTTCAAAGTATGTATTGGTTGCCTAATTTGTATCAGGAATGTTTTTACATTATGCATAGAGGTAATCAAAACAGACAAAATTCCTACTTGAATGTAACTCACCCAAACTACTAGACAGATACATAGTGTGTCAAAGAGTCTTGGAGGCCATGAAGGAATATAGAGCAGTTTCATGAGATTTCTTTGGGGATACTCATGTGGAGTGAGGAAAAGTGGTTTTAAAGGACGAACCCATATGACTTAGCAATGGTTTGCATAGTGGTATAAGAAAGAAGAGTTAAGTATGGCACCAAGGTTTAGGAGCTAGTTATATTAGACAATGTGACTAGACATAATTTAGGATGATACATGGGCTATAGAATTAAATTTTGGCTTCAAATACAAACTGACTTTGCAGTTGACTTTATTAATGTGTGTTCTCTGACCTATTTCTGACCCTTATGAGTGTGAAATTTATGTTGCTCAATGTGGTCTCACATGGATACATGCAGAAATGATTATTAGTGTTGAGGGAATAGGTTCATGAAAATAGAATCCCAACTCTCCTGCTCTACTGCCGATGGATTCCTCCAAAGAGGAAAGCCATATTCCTGTTGGAACAACCATGAATAATTCAGCTGGAGTAAGAAAACAAATAACTAACTAGTATTAATGAAGATATTTTTCTCAACTTCTTATATTTCCTTTCATACTACGAGTATTTGTTGAATTCTGGGGTTTTCTACTTCTTGACCCAGAGTGGCTTCTTTGATAGATAGATTTGGAAAGACTGAACTGGACATGCCAGGCTCAACTGTGCCCTTTTTTCTCTTGAGCCTGAGCTACTCACAGAGAATAGAGTGGGTTCTTTGCTTCTGCTTTGTCACTGCCTGTCTGGGTAAGTTGTCCAAATCTAGGGTTTAATACTCAGAAGTTGTTTGGCTCTCAAGATAAGGGACAGCCCATGATTTAGCCTTTATTAATTATGAAAGTAACTGTCAGGCTTATGTATGTTACTCCTAAATTTTATATTTAATTTTACTCAGAACCCTGGTGAGGAAGAACACCACCGTGGAGTCCCCTGGAGGACCAAATAGCAGTTTTAGTCACATCACTTTCTTCCGTTTCAAATATTTACAGAACATACTCACACATGTGATTTCATCTATGATTTCCATTTTACATGTGAACAAATTGAAGTTTATAGAAGTTAGAAGTCATGACCAAACTCAAATTACTAAAAGTAGCAGTGAGATACTATGTACAGTGTTCTTAACTCAAGATACAAAGTTTTTCCTTTTATCTGTGATTGCTTTGGATATATATTGAGAACAAATTTTCTTGTGCCACTTGGGTAGTGTATACATTAATCAAAATCTGAGCAGCCATATAGGAAACCTCTGTCAAAGTATAAAATAGAAAATTTGGCACTCTATATTTTATTAAGGCCTTGTACATTTATTCATCCATCTCAAATTTGAAATATGTCATTTTTTCATTCATGTCTCAAATGTATTTAAATATATTTTCCTTGAGACTTGCCCTTCATGAAGTTTTTTAAAGTGCTGAATTTTGGTATTAATTTTGTTATGTTTGTTGATCTGGTGATATTTGTGATTTAACTATGAAATAAATAATAACATCCCAACACAGTGGAAGAATTTCTATAGTGGCTTTTAATTCCTCCATCTTGGCAGCATGCAATATCTATTAATTATCACAAAATTTTAAAAGTCTCCTGCTTCAGAATGGCAACTATGTTGTGCTTATTTTATGTGAAAGAAAAATCGAACATGGTGAGTACCCAGGAGAGTCATTGTGGACAGATAGTAGTACAATATGAATGGCACTGGAATGTTTCCATGTGGCAGTAAACTCTCATCTCCAGCCAAGACCCATCAACACAAATAGAAGGAATGTGAATTAGCCACTGAGGCTGTGCATTTACTATTAAGAGCAACTGTGCAATCTAGTTTCCAAGACCCATGCTACCCAAACACATTTTTCTGCATTATATAATGTTATCATTTAAATATTGTCATTCAAATGTGAAGACCAGCTGTGCATATCAGGACACAGCTGTCGGGTTGAGGTGCAGATAAGCCATCTGGTGCTTGGTTCTGGGTGGTTAAATTCCAGCCAGGGATTTAACTTCATATCCAGCTGTGATAAAGTAAATTGAAGGCTGCATATTATTCCTCAGAAATCACTCCTTTGGGATATTTCACAGAAATAAATTTTAACCAGAGGTGTCATTGATTGGTTTTACACTTTCAATTATAGCATTTGCCAAAATAAAACCAAACAGAAACTGTTCAGTCATTTCATTTTCTTTGTATGAAGTAGAACAAAATAGTTAAAGAGAATGAAGCTTTTCAGTTTTTCTCAAATGATATGTGTACAGGGACAATCTTCAGTAGATTTGGCTGGCTTTGCTCATTTTTCAGAATGATGAAAAGAGAAATCAGGTGATCCATAAAGGCTAAGAGCAAAGGTAATAATTAGCCTGGTTTCCACAATCATTATGTTGGTAGGTATGTGAAATATGAGAAGGTAAGGAAATTTTCACAATAGTTCTCTGTGCTTAGACACACCCCTTTCTCAATTTGAAATAGTTTCAATGAAGGATCTTAAAATGCTGCCTTGAATTTTTTTGCATGTGTAACTGATTGTGGAATCCTAAGAAAGAAAATGACTTTGAAAAGTTAGTCTGTTCTAGTCTTCAAGTAGTTATTTTATATAGTTAACTATATTATGGAATTCATCTTTATTGAACATTTTCAAAGAAGCAGACCTGTACTATAACTTATTGCAATACTTTAGTTAGTGAATGTTCCATACATACGGTTATCTAAAGCAAATAACACTAACATATGTCAATTAATGAGTGGGAATTATTAGGTATGTTAGTTTGGTTACTCATAAATTATTATCGTTATTTTCAATTTATTCACCTTTATAGGTGTATAATTAGACTTGGTATCTATAGCTATCTATATATTTTTATGGAAGGTATATGTCATGTGTATATGTATAAGTTTATAAATATTAAGTGTGTAGCTTGGCGAATTCTTATGTATAAAATTAGTAATCAACACCTAGAGCTCCATATGCAACATTTCCAATAGCTCTCCTTAATCAATTTCTATCCCTTTCCAAATACAAGCTCTAGCAGACTGTTCCTGAACTTTATATAAATGAAACCATATTGTTTACATTCTTCTGTGTCTGGCTTCTTTTTTTCAAAACCATATATTTTAGATTCGTTTGCCTCATTGTATGTTGCCATAGTTCTTTTTCATTCTTGTGTAACATGTTGCCCCACAATTTATTTTTCCATCATAGTATTGATTGATTTCACTGTTTCCTGTTTGGGACACCTTCATGTATCAGTTTTTGATAGATTTTGGCACTCATTTCTATAGTATGTAAATCCACAACCCATTGCTTATAAACAAGGTATGCCAAGTCAGGTACCTTTGTACATTTCACTGATCTGCCTATACAAAGGGAGATTAACATTACAAAATCACATGCATAGAGCCTCTGTTCAGGAAGTGCTTCATTGCTCACTCCATGCATCACTCTATCTCCACAATAAAAGCCTCTGTCCTGCCAAGAAAGCAAAATAAAGTTGAAGTGATATCCACTAAGATTTAAGCATGAAGGTCTAACAGGACTATGCCATAGGCAGAAATCATAAAAAAATAGTAATTTTACCATAAGCCTGCTCTCTCAAATTCTCTGCTCCAGAAAACATAATACAAATGGTTCAGAATTTCTCTGTCATTACCTGCAGCGATTTCCAACCCATCCTACAAAAAACAGAAGGTGCCTGAAAAACTTTGTCAGACAGCCTACTGATCACCAAGAGAGAAATGTCTGCTTAGCTCTGGGTGTCGTGACCTCTCCCATCAGGCAGAGGAAGGGAAAGCAGTGTGAATTATGTTTACAAGTTCTTAGAAAATGAATTTGATGAGAACTAATGAGGTAGAAGGATTTTTTTTGTCTGCTTTCTGTCTCAAAACTGATTTAATTCCAAATTTAGAAGACCCTGAAATCTAACTCTACTGAGTGACATCACTCTCCATCCAATTGCTTACAATAAAAACCTGGAAATCATCCTTGATTTTTTTTTTCCCCTCAATCCTATCTTTGATTCATCAGGAAGTGCTCTTGGGTCTTTGTAAAACATTTTTAATACAACTTCTTCTCACCATCTACTCTGTTGCTTCTCATGTTCATACCATCATAATTTCTACCATCTGGGAATTTTAAAAATATGGAGTTAGCTGGACATAATGGAATTTTGAAGCTTCCCAGAGATTTCTCATAGGTAGCCAAGATTGAGAATTCTTTTCCTAGAATCCCTTCTACTACAACTCCTTCTCTCTTCACTTCAGCCCTAGTTGTCTTCTGCTGTTTTTCAAACTCATTTATGCCCCAAAGCATAGCTCACTCTTCTCCCAGAACTTCACATGACCTATTCTTATACACATTCTATTATTGTTCAAACATTATGTTTTCAAGATATTTTTCCCTGATTAACTTACCTAATCCCTCTATTTCTTTACTGTGTATAATTTTAGCACTTACATGAAATTACATTACTTGCTTCTTTACCTGTTAGTGTTCTTCCTCACAAGAACGTAAGCTTCATGAAGAAGATACATTATCCATCTCGTTCGATAATATGTCTTCAGCGAGGAATATAGTATGCCTAGAGCTAATTTTCCAATTAATATTTTTGAATGAATAAATGAAGATTAATCAAGATTCTGGGACTGCAACTTGCTATACTAGGCAATTTTAGCTTGTGGCATTCTTTATTTGTAAGGCTTTTGTTGCTGTTCTCTCACCAACAGCCGACTTTCCTTCTTTTTTGGTTTTATTTGCTTAGTTTTGTTTTTAAGTTCCTTCTCAAGTTACTGAAAAGACTATATCTGACTGGACTGGCTTCTGATTGAAATTTCAAGTGAGTTGGCTGGCCACGGGTTAGAATTCTTTGCTATATTCCTCTCTATTGGAGAAGCAGAATTCATTGTTTCTCTTAGGAGCAAGGTACAAATGGGGAATCCTTGTGATTTGCTGAAGTCCAGTCACCTTTTTCTCTCCTTATTCATGCGTTCTCTAATCCCCTTTTGATATCGCAGCATTGCCCTTCTTTCCTGATCCAGTGGGATGCATCTATAGGTAGGAGACATAAGCAGTAGGCTTGGAGTTCTGATCACTCACAAAGAAGTTCAAGATGGTTGTAATCTTGCTCAAGGAATTGGCACAAATCTTTCTCCTACATGAGAGAATCCAGGAATCTAAATACAGATTACACTTTGGCATCCAGGTTGTGGACATATAGTGTTCAGGAGAGTCTGAGCGATAAGTCTCTTCATGATTAAAGATCGATTTCTATCGGACAGAAAATCTAATCATATTCAAGATATAGGATGTTTCAACATGCTAAGATGCAATCTTATTATTATAAATTTGGAAATTCTTTATTTTACTGATAAAAATTATGAGAGATTAAATTACTGCTTTGGAATCATGCAGTTTATCTGAGATGAGCTGGGTTTGGACTTGTCAATTGACCACAAGAACTTTGTACTCTATTTTACAATGCTACTTTTCTTTTTATTTTTTATTTTTAGAGAGAGAGAGAGAGAGAGAGAATTTTTTAATATTTATTTTTTAGTTTTCGGTGGACACAACATCTTTATTTTATTTTATGTGGTGCTGAGGATCGAACCCAGCGCCCCACGCATGCCAGGCGAGTGTGCTACCTCTTGAGCCACATCCCCAGCCCCACAATGCTACTTTTTTAAAACTAACAAAATACATACTGAGAGTGAGGGAGCTGAGACAAACTTGGGAGAAACTCTGACACTATGCTGTAGAAAGAATAAAAGGCAGAATGAGAGAAATTTTACTTTTAGGTTGGTGAATAGAAATCAATCTGGTCATCTTAACACAACAGGATTTACCATGAGAATAAAGTTTTAATAAGTACATACATGTGATTATTATGACTTGAGTGGAAACAGTACTTTTTGAAAAATTTGAAAGTGGTGAGAACAAAATCAAAGATATCCTCAGTGTACATGGCTCAATCCTTTTTTGATTAGAATGATTCTGAAACACAAAATGTGAATTCTGTAACATTCAAACAATGGGAAATAGGAAAATAATTGAGACAGAAAAAAAATAACAAAAACCCTTGTAGGCCATGTATAGCAACTCAACATTAAATGTGTTTAGTAAAAAGCCCTTAGGACCATTTGTGCATATAGAGAGAGGTCAGCAAGTACTAGTTATTAATATCACTATCCTGCATTTATCTAGGAGAAAACATAGACCACATATATCAAGTGGAATTTTTAACTAACAAAACTTTTGTTGTAAGCTTCAGGTAGTTCACTATTTTCATTTTTCTGTTGTCAAAGTGAGTGGCAAGGCAGCTGGCTCTGGAGAGTACCAGAAAAGATATTCAGTAAGTGAATTCCAAACACGTCTGTGCAGAATTGTTAGGATGGGCATGCCTGCCTCAACAAATTCTATTTTTGTTTTTTCTCCATTAGATGCTTTCTTAAATTAAAAAGTAATATACTCTTTCTAGCAAATCAAACAATAGAGATGTATTAAACATTCAGATATGCCCCCAACCCAATTTCTCTATTTCTATTAACAATTATTACTGACTTTGTGTCAATCAAGAGATTTTTAATTCTGATAAAATTTGTTTATTTTAAAGAAAATTACAAAATAGAAAACAGGAATAGTATGCTTTCAAAGGAGAAATACAGACCTGGTTGGTAAATCCTTTATGGGTGTATCAGTGAAAGGAATGAATTATCTTTTTGATATTTTGTTACTTAATTCTAAAACTAAATTATCATTGGTATTATTCTGAAGAATAAAAGAACGTTGGCTAAGCAAGACTGTGAGCTTCTTAAGGATTAGTATTATTAAGGAACCCAACAAAGAACCTCAGACATGATGGACATTTTCTAAATATTTATTAACATAGAAAAAAAAGAACATTTAAATTCTTTGAAGTGCCAGGCTTTGTTTTCATAACATTAATACAGTTCTCACTTTACTTATATAATAAGTATTATTTTCCCTCACTATAATCATTAAAATAAGATATAAAATATACTTTCAGTTTATTAATTTTTTATATATTTTAATTTAATTTAATTTGTGTATTTTTATTTAATTAGTACTTTTGCACCATTTCAGAAAAGTTCTGTATTTAAGAGTTTATCATATCACTAATATGTCATTATGTAAAAATTGTGAATGTGTAACTGATGTGATTCTGCAATTTGTATTTGGGGTAAAAATGGGAGTTCATAACTCACTTGAATCAAATGTATGAAAGATGATATGTCATGAGCTTTGTAATGTTTTGAACAACCAAAAAATAAAAAAATAAAAAATAAATAAATAGAGAGAGAGAAAAAAAAGAGTTTAGCATATATCCTTAAGTTTTATTGTATGGTGGAATACTTTAAAAATTTATGTTGCATATATTCAATATTCCATTTGTACACTATGTTAAATAGAATATTTATTAGTTTATAGGCCCTCGGCACCACTTATATCAATGTTTCTGTAAGAAAACAAATTCCAAAGTCCAAATAAAAATGTTTAGAATTCTAAAAATGTTTATAACTTAGGGACTGCCAATAATGTTTCATTTGGGGGTTTTATTCCATTGTATCAGACATACATGGAATATATTAATGGCACAGAAAGAAAAGGAGACATCTGCTTTTAGGTATGTCTGAAAAATAACTAAACAATCCCGTGCAGATGGCTACCTGTTTGTTTCCCGATGATCCCAAGGGAGAGCTTTGCTGCACTAGTTCTCCGTAACTGGATTTAATCCAAACTAATCTAGCCCAAGCTGTGCTAATAAATCTGTGTTACAGCTGGGTTTCCCCTTGCTCTTCTTTCTTTCCTCTGTGAGAACTTTTCTCCTTCTTAATCATCTAACTGTAGTGCAATTCATCAAGAAGTGAATACCTGTAAATAAGGTGCTAGTATATAGTTAGCTGTGGTATGCATCTTCTCAATGAGAAGCATATGATTTAATTTAAATAATGACCAAATCCACAGCTCAACCAATTAATTTTTAATAAGAGTCTTGCATATTTTTATTTTATTTTGTGTAAGGAATATTATCCTTGTGCATCATTAACTTTAGGAAGAGAAAATGGGAAGAGTGAGTTTTACAATTTATAAGGTTAATTGAAGTTTCAGGTTATGTGGTTTAAGTGGATTTAAGTCAATTTGATGACAGTGAAACATGTTTTAAAAGTGTATTAGTAATGATTATGAGGAGAAGATATTTTCCTCTGGATGTTTTTAATTTTATTAAAGATAGCAATTACTCAAAAAACTTTATTTCCATTTGGATATAGTTTCATTGGTATAATTTTGAAAGATAACTTAGGACTCAAAAGATTGGATCTTCTTTTCTTTCTAGAAGTGAAATGGGAAATAATAAGATCAAATGGATCTCAATATGAAAGATAGAGCTTTAATTAAAGAGCATCATTCTCTTATCATGAAAGAAAATAAAACCATGGTTTTAAATATAATCCTGTGTGAATGGCTCAGATGTTATAATAAAGATTAGAATATAACTACTACTTTCTTTTTTATACATTAAAAAAGTAAAACTGATCGATTGTAGTTAATACAGAACACTAATGAATATATTAATAATGTGCATTTTTATTGGCTGCTTAATTTTCTGGTGATTGCTATATAACACATGAATATGCTTCTAATTAAGTTAATTTGTTTAGACAGAAAAAGACCTTGCCAACCAATTGTTATTAGTTCTATGACCTTATTTATTACTATAGTTTTTTTTTAGCTTAATGAACTAAGAAATTATTGTCGATGTTTGGCAAACAGCTTGAGTTAAAATGGGTAAAAGGTGGCAGTTATGTGGTTTATATTGTTAGTGATGCTAATAATAAATAAATGACACTACTTGAGTCAAATTCTAACTTTACCCCTTCTTTTTTCCATTTGATCTTGGACAGTTATTTGACTTTTTTCTTTTCTATAAAATGTTTCTGTTTACATATTTGTAAACTGGCAATTAAAATAATAGCTTTTTCTGAGAATAAATTGATTTAATTTGTCTAAAGCACTTATAATACAATGTATGCAATGTTTTAATTTTTGTATTCCACAAAAGTTATACTTTGAGCCAATCACCCTTCCCTAGAAGACATATCATCTCAAAACTTTGGAATTTACTTTTTCTTTCATCTAGGATTGAGTTTAAATTTCAAGAGCTTAAGTATAACAGCTTTGGTGGGGTTACTGGGGAAAACAGAGCTGACCCTCAGTGTCTTCCTTTGCTCATATAATCATCTGTGGAAATGAGCTGTCCATCATCCTGACTCATATTCACCATCTAGGCCATTTCCAGTCTAATCTTTACATTTTTCATTTTTTCCCTGGACATGGAGAAACTACAGGCTGTTGAAGCCCCATCTGCCTTAACTGTGTGCCACTATTCCTGCTTCAGCCATGCTGCCTGCCCTGGTTTCTCCCTAGGGAACAGGTCTAAGGGCTACCCTCAATTTCTGGTCTCACAAATATTAGTGGAAGTTTGCATGTATAAATATGTCAGGGCATGTTTCCTCAACAAATTTAGAGGCACAGAAAGTTAAATATCTCTTAAAGTTATTATTATAATTTTGAGCAAACTCTTTTATTTCATTATTTGTAGGGAGAAATAGTATTAAATATTGTAATTTTGAGATTCACAGACATTATCAATAATTCTGAACTCTCATTTATCCTGAGCTTATTGTGTCAGGAAACTCTGGGATCAGTAGACATGACCATTAAACTAAAGAAATGGTTGTTAGCAGGGACTCTGGTGTTAAAGTACCATACCATAAGTATGATATATTAATTACTCGGTCAGACTGAAAAAAAATATGTGGAGAGTATTAGCATAGAGAGTCATCAGTTTTGGCTAGTGAATCAGGTAAAGAGGAGAGAATGGAGAAGGAGATATTTAGTAGACTTGGAAGGATAGGTAAGATTTTAAGCAAAGATAAATGTTATGATGAAAACCAGTTCTCACCTTTTTTACCCAAAGCTTGCCTTTTATCATCTTCAAATTTACTAACTACAAAAGTGTTTCTGTGTGAAAAGTCTTTAGTCTTTGGAGACATCAGACTCAACATTGTCAGTGAATCATGGGTTGACTTTAGAAAGCCTGAGTGTCTATAAAATGACATAACATCTGTCTATTGGCTGAGCAGATTGAATGCTGAACCACACACAAAGAACCTACAATATCTGGCCTAGCACCTTCTAACTACCTAATAGATACTATTTCCTTTCTTCTCTCTCTTTTGCACTTAGTGGCTTTAATGTTAGTTTATTTGGCCTATGATTTGGGACCCAGGAGAAACTGGATTCTACAAATTAGTATTTTATAATGAATAGTGTACATTCTGGAAGCATCAAAACCCCCAAATAGGTATCTGCTTTATTTAGGATTTTTTTTAATCCCCAAGTGTACTGATACCTGTTTTAAAAGAAAATCTTCCATAGAGCTAACATGGAAGATTTTGCAAATGGTTGCATTTAGCAAGAAACGTGATGTTTTTCTTCCAATTGACCTCTTAGGAATTAGGTCACAGGGTAAACTCTTTTTCTCCAATTAGGCTTTGATAACATCTAATTGGACAATTGACTTCTCTTGCTAGATCTTTTTGTTCTTATTATGTAAAAGTTTCTCCAATTTCAAAAAGAATGAGATAATACTCCCCTGGAGTACAACTGAAAGACATCACAAATTTGGGGAGTTGGGGAAGGAAACCGTTCTCTGCTGTTAGGCAAACCTTTGAGTATAGAGTTAATAAATGTGAATAAATTTTTCACATCAACATAAGGAGAATTTCCACCCTTTGTAATATGGGGCATCTAGGGATGGCTTCGTGGGGGAGAATTACAACAACAAAAAATCCACTGTACATGGAGAAGAATTCAAGATATGGGTTGTATCTCTCTCTCTCTCTCTCTCTCTCTCTCTCTCTCTCTCTCTCTATCTAAAAAGAGTCTGATTTTTACTTTAAGGAAAAGTCTTTTGTAGTTAATCTATTGAGCTATACACCTGAAATAAGTTTGAAATCACACACAAAAAAGCATTCTGATGCCATTGATGCTAAATGGCATCATCTTTGATTATCCTTAAGTAAGGATATTTGTAATACAGGAAATAATTGTATCTGATAAAATTACTCATTAATGAAATCTCCACATATAATTGAGGTCAACTCTAGTAGGTGCTAGCTCAAAAAGAAAATTGTGTTTGGATTGTTCTTTTTTTTTTTTTGACTTGGTTGTTAGCCTAAATAATCAAAATTCATTTCTCTTTAGCATGACATCTTTCAACAATGTTAGGCATTCAGCTAACTTTCCTCGGTGCCATTTGACTTCTTTATCATGTCTGTCATAAAGCTGAACTATCTTTTATTTATTTATCCCAACTGCAGGTGTAACAGTTTGGGGGTTAGGGGATAGGAGCACCATTCTCTTTTTTTTTAGGGGGCGGTGGTACTAGGGATTGAACTCAGGGGCACTGAGCCACATCCCCAGCCCTATTTTGTATTTTCTTTAGAGTCAGGGTCTTACTGATTTGATTAGCGCCTTGATTTTGCTGAAGCTGGCTTTGAACTCGGCCATTCTCCTGTCTTAGCCTCCAGAACTGTTGGTATCACAGGCCTGTGGCACTGTGCCTGGCTGGTGCACCATTCCTATTTTTAAGTGTATCTTGCTTATGAGCACTGCAGAGGGTAAGTGCATTTTTGTGTGAATTTTTTTTGCTGGTTTACATTTCATTTTGTCTGTGTTACTTACTTCAGTACTGTTCTAATATCCTTTCCTTGCTTGAGAGCAATAGATTCAAGGTGTTTTTTCCTGGGATGGTGTGTATTTACTATGGGAACCTGCTCTGACTGCTTTTATCCTGTGCTTCAACATGGCATTTTAAGGTTATTTTTTCCCTCCCTGTTTTTTTTATTCTGATTTGTGTCCTGCTTTTGATTAACAGACTTGACAATTCTTTGTTGATTCTAATTTTTGATACTACAGTTACAATTAGTCTAAGTCAATTTACATATACATCTTCAGAATTTACTTTTTATTATTAATAGTCCACTAAAGTTAATCATCAGATTTGTGCATAAAATGATTATTTATAATTTTATTCTTGTTTTCTCTAATCCTAATAAAGTATACATTTCTTATAGTACCATTTCATCTAAATATCCTTTCTCCCCTCCTAGTTACAGACAGTAAATCTGATTTCTCTTCTGTCCCTTAAAGCTGGGTCAACAAAGCATAGCTTATGGGCCAAATCTCTTCAACCACCTGCTTATAAGATCATGAGCTAGTCATGGTTTTTATATTTGTAAATGGTTGAAAAAGTCAGAAGAGGAAGATATTTTGTGAAATAATAAAAATAAATAAAATTAAGATTTCAGTGCTTGTAAGTTAAGTTTCATTGGAAAACAGCCACATATATTCATTTATGCATTCTCTGTGGCTACTTTCAAGCAGCAGAGATGAATAATGTGACAGATTCTAAATTCATAAATTCCAAAATGTTTACTATATACTCCTTTACAGAAAAAGTTTAAAGATACCCCCTATTGTTTTAGAACAGTGCTTATAGAAAGTGGTATAGAATGGGGAAGTAAATATATATTAAACTGGAAGTTGTTATTAATTTAAACCACTTGGACAATTTAAGCAATATTATAGAATTAGGAATTTTCACTGGGATTTGATTCTAACAGCTAGCATCAGCTAGTTCTCTGCTTTCATTATGTCTGAGTCAAGTTTAATTGTTCATATGAATCAGCCCTGAGGTCCTGGAAAGGATTGAGAGGGTAGATAAATCTGAAGAACACTTAGAACTTCTTGCTTGGAAATGAGATGAATTGAAGACCTTCACAATTGATTGAGAAAATTTAAGCAACAATTTTAAGAATAAACAGATTTTAAAAAAACAGAGATTTCATTCTGATAAAATGAACTCTTAGGACTAGAAAAAAATTTCTGACTTAAAATCAAGCAGACATCATAATATAAAACTCACCTCCTTAACCATGGATTAGAAAAGGAGTATGTATAGAATAAAAATTGCTACATATGAAAAAGATGAGTAGAAGAAAATTTGAAAGCCCACTAAATAAAGAAAGTATGGGATAAACTGTTTCTCTAACTCTGACAACCTTTGACATTCAAGAAGGAGCAACAAAAATTGAAAGAGCAATAGAAGATATTTCTTATATTGCTTCCTATCCATGCTTTATTATACTGAGGTAGCACTGAAAATGTTAGTGATTAGGGAAGGTGAGTCACCACAAAGATAAATTTTGTTGTTGTTGTTGTTGTTTTCATATAATTGTTCAGCAATTTCTAGTATTCATGGAGTTTTAATAGCATTTTGGATGTTTAACATTTTGGATTACTTTGAATACAAATTCCTACTTTTTATGCTTACAATAAATTCATAAAAGAAATGTTATAGTTGTAATTTTTCCTGAAAAAGATTCTAAAATTTTAATAAATAATATTTAGTAAAAAATGTATCCTAAAACCTAGACCTGCTTTTATTTGTCAGGATACTGTTTTATTAGTGTATACTAAATTCCCATTGGCAATGAGAGAATATATTATCATCCTTCTTTTCCCCTGTATCCATGCCATACCTACTATAATTGGTTTGAAAATGACTATTCAAGTAAATAGAACAAGTGACCCATGTTGTAAGTGTGGCCCCAAAGGCTATAAAAGTCTAGGGTAGAAGGAAATTATTTCTGTCTGGGGTAATCATTGAAGAGTTAGCAGATGAACTGGTTCCTGAAGGTCTTATATTGGAAAAAGATTAGGGATGAGCAATCTAAGTAAGACTGACAAGAGGAAGCCCATGAGGGCAGAAAAATATGAGATGTTTTAAAAAAGGGAATAATATATAATTTGTTGTGTATAATTTAGGGCATATGAAGGGAATAAGGCTAACTATAGGAAGATGTTTCTATAATAAAACCAAAATAATATTTACACAATATATTTTCTTGTTTAAAATCTATAGAGATCCAACTTAGAGTGAAGATATAACTCTGAGATAAAATTTTGTAGCAGTTCTGATATGAATCAAAAGAAAACCAAACCAAACCAAAACCCTACATGAGCATCAGTAACTATAAAAGTGCTAATCTGAATGCTCTGTTAAAGTCTGCCTAGTAAAATTTACTAGGCTGAGAAAGTTACATTAGCCACAGTGTGGCATTTTGCTCACCTTTAGAGTCTCTGTCCCAAAGCAAAGAAAATTGGAGAGTTCAGATTTTATCTGAGCAATGTAGCCCAAAAATATCTTTTTCAGGAAGAGCATAGCATTTTTAGACACCTCTCTAGGTTTGTTATCATTTTTAAAATTTGGTAATTGCTTACAACTATTTTTTACTCCACTTATATAAATAAAACCATTTGTATGTGGTTAGAGAAAAATACACCTAATGCATTTTCACGTCTTT
Organism: Ictidomys tridecemlineatus; assembly: GCF_052094955.1. Taxonomy (NCBI): domain Eukaryota; kingdom Metazoa; phylum Chordata; class Mammalia; order Rodentia; family Sciuridae; genus Ictidomys; species Ictidomys tridecemlineatus. The sequence goes on from NC_135490.1 coordinate 27,841,304, forward strand.
AAATCAAGGATTTCTGAAAGGAAGGCTGGAAGACCAAAAACTTTGAAGCAAAATATTTTAGATATTCATGTTATTTCATTTTCATTTGTTACTATCACTTCCATCTTTGTACATAGATCTTTGTACAATGATCTTTTTGTACATAGAACTCTCCACAGCCCAGGTGGCAATCACCATGATAGCTTATAATTTCATGATATAGTAACTTCTCCAATATGATGAAAAAATTATAAAAGTTTACTGATAACAAAAAGAAAGAAAATATTACTTATTAACATAGTTTAGGGAATAAAATTAATAATAAATTTTAGGAAAGTAAACCTATACTGATAACAAAGCATACATAGCTATTTATGGGAAATGCACAAATTTTCTGAACAGTTGAGTCAAATCCCAAAATACTGTATGACTTTATCAGACAAAATGAAAACCATCCATTGTATTCAAACCATGTGTTCAGGCTAAAAGGTAATGTTAACTGGATTTCCTGAATCCAGCCTAGGAACTTTGATATCCTTCTGTGTCATGTGAGGACTTAGAAGCCTCTGTACCATATTAAGCTGCCTATGGTGGATCATACTTTTATCAGTCTGGGTTGTCCCTTATCCAGTTTTGTTCCTATTAACTTTTGTTGCAATGCCTTTTGGTAAAGGGGCTGAAGTTAGATATTCTTTTCTTTCTTTTTTTTTTTTTTCATTTTTGCAGTGATATGGCTCTATCTGTGCGTTAGTACTTCAGGAATAAATAGATAGTATGGACCAAGAAAAGAATAAGAATATAATTGTGAAGTTGACCTAGCTATTAGAGTATTTTTTACTATTGCTTCAATGTCATTATATTGGAGACCTAGCTTTGGAGGCTTTAGACATCCTGAAATATAATTCAGATATTAAAAAGATGCATACTCATGCCTCTATAACGCTACATTGGCAAATTTTCATCTCTTTTGTAACAAAACTAAAATAATAGCCACTCTCTTATCTGTGCAGGTGTAAATGTTAATTGTTGGCTGTTCTCTCTGAATTACATTTAGTCTTTTGGGGGAAATGGGTATATTATTAGTTTAGAAATAGAGTAAGTTAGAAAGTGATGTCACAGATAGGAAGTGAAACCTTAATTCCTGCTTTAAAGTTATTCAAATTGGATGACTATAATTGTCTGTCTATAGGTCTCCTTCAGGTATCCTACTGGAAGAAAAAGAAAAGATAGTTTGTGCAAGTATGCAACCCCTGAGATTTTTAGCATGCAGAGTTTAGTCAATGTATTTGTACTTGGAGATTCTTGTTCTGGCTGCCAGTTAGGTACTGAATTGATTGTAAGGGGTCCTAGTGATGTGTTTTTGAAACACTGCGTGAATCCAAATGAGTTTTAGGTTCCCTATTGTACAAGCCCAATTTTGTTCAACTGTAAAAATGTTGTGTTTTCATTTGTTCAGAACTACGGTTATAAATCACTATGCCCTATAGCTTTTTCAAGCAGTTGTAGAATATATTTTTCTTAGACAGATTCAGAATATCAGACCTGTCACTGAATTTAGGTCAAGACTAAAGTGACTTGTTTAATTTGCTTTCTTTCACTAGTACTGTATTCCTTCTGTGTAATCTATCTAGCTTTGCCTGGATTTAAAATGACTTCTTTATCATCTTTGTATTATAATATTTGGGAGTCCTGTTATGGACATAGTAGATAAAATCTTGTCTGAAAGATTTTATTTATATGTGTCCTTTGCTATGCATAGTTATATTATAGCCCTAACTCCCATGGGTTCTTGTTGGTAAAGAAAGAAACAAATAAACATTCTACATTTTCCTTATAATAGTAATATTATTATATAGGATAGTTTATAAAATATTTTAAGATATTTTTCATATACATTACTTTTACTAAAAGTAATAAAATTTACTAAAAATTCACAAGTCATTATATTAGCATCAATCTCATTTGAAAATAAGTCATTAAAATACATTTCCATTTTTTTGAATTTGCAAAGTCTGCAAAATAGCAATAAGGGTCTTCATTTCTGAATCCAGTTATACTTTGTAAGCTGTAAGATTATTTGAAAATATTAGTTATTTATTATACTGTCCAGTGGAAGAAAACTTTTATTGACAAGAAATAAGGTATATGGCAACTGAGCTTAATATTTTTCTTTGAGGCATGGAATTTCTTCTAATAGTTGGCTTTCTTGCCCATCTCCTTTTTTTTCCTACCAAATATTCTCTTCTATTCCACCTATTTAGTTTAATAGTATATTTTTTACTAGCATTAGAATGAAAAAGTGCATGTGTAACTTTAGCATGGTATCTAATAGAAAAATTACATGAATAAGTATTTGAATATGTACAAAAATATAGCACTATATGTGAAAATGAAAATATAGATCTTTAAGTTCTTTTTATATTTAATTTTGTAACTTTGAAATAATAAATTGTAATTGCTTTGTATTCAATCAGAAAATATATTTTTAATTATGTGGGAATTAATATATGCTCATTTCTTTATTTTCCTAGAGTGCTAATTTAGTTTTAGAAAAATAATTGTAATAGCTTAATTTTTTTTTCAGTTGATTTGAGAGCCATTTCTCATCTGTAAGCTTTTCCTAGGAAGGGAAGCTTGGAGTTCAAATGCCTGAGCATACATATGTGTAACACATGAAATATGATGGCATGATCCCATCTCATTTCCCTACGTGTGTTTTCCCTTGTCATTGTTCCATTTTTGGAATGACACTCTCCATCTGAGAAGAAAATAAGAAAATCGGTTTTTCTTAGGAAACTCTGACTGACCTCCTCTAATAAACTGAGCCAAGTCCTTTGCAGTTCAAACAAGGCAGTTAACCCAGTGTTCAAGATCCAAATGATAGGACATTTTTTTTCTCCCTTGACCCGTTTTTAAGTTCATAGACTTCTTGACTTCCTGCTTCAGTATGTTTCCCCTCTGAGCTATTTAGTTTTTTCCTCCGCCTTTTTCTTTTCTTTTTTTGTTTTTTTTTAAACAACATAGTCAAACTTATGCATATTAATTTTTTTTAAATCCCAACACCCAAACATTGTGTTTTCTTTTCTTTTTCTTTTTTTTTTTGAGAGAGAGGGACAGAGAGAGAGAGAGAATTTTAACATTTATTTATTTTTTCTTAGTTCTTGGCGGACACAACATCTTCGTTTGTATGTGGTGCTGAGGATCGAACCCGGGCCGCACGCATGCTAGGCGAGCGCACTACCCCTTGAGCCACATCCCCAGCCCCTATGCATATTAATTTTAAAAAAGTCTTTATACATAGGGAGAATTGTCTCAGAAATGAACCTCAGATTTATGAACAGCCAATACACTCCTCACTGTCCTTGACCATGGTGCTGTTTTAACTGTGTGAATTGTTTATTGCAGATAAAGAAATAAATCACAAGAGAATCTACCAGATAGGTTTATTGTACAGTTAAAATGAGTTAATATTTGTAAAGTGCCAGGAGTTAATTATTTAAAAAGAAATAAAATGACTTCCTTAAACCAAGGACAGAACTAACATTAGAAGCACAGATCATGTTAGTCATTTATTGTTGTATAACAGATCATTCCCAAACCTAGCAGCTTAAAACAGTGAACTTGTTTTATAGCTTCTATTGAATCAGGCAGTTGGATACAGAGTCAGCTATTTGTCTCTGGTTCAAAGTCAGTTACAAGATGGCAACTGAACTGTTACCTGGGGTTGTAATCCTCTTCCATCTTGATAGGAAGAGCTTCAGTTCTTAAATTCACCTTTGTGAGTATTGACAAGTATCAGGTCCTCACAACTTATTGCATAGAGATATCAGATCCATGCCACACAGACCTTTTCAGAAGACAGTGTATAATATGGCAATTGGCTTCCCTCAGAGTGAGGGATAAATGTAAGAAGAAAGGACATAGAAATGGAAGTCACTGTTTTTATAACAAAATGGCATTCCATTACTTTTATTGTATTCTCTTTACTAGAAGCAAGTTACTAGCTCTGGATATATATAATGAGCATGGGGTGAGATTTTCACAAGGGCCTAAATACTGGAAGGTAGATTTCATTAGGGACTATAATAGAAGATGCCAATCATGGAGATGATTAATTTTTTTTAGTCTATGAATACTAAATGGAAGACATTTATAATTTTCTTTCACTAATAGTGAACTTGAAGTCCCTTAAAAATCTCCAGAGATTTGGCAATCTTTGAGTGGACTTCATTTGTCTCAAGTGTCAAATTGTTAATTAACTTTTATATTAGTCTGTTATCTGTGTTTGAAAGATACTAAGACGGCTGGTGACTTTAAGGATACCAGGTGGGTGTCCCAAGGCTGGAAGCTAACAATATTTCTTTTCTCTGATTCTGTTTGTGTTGTTATTGTTGCTTTTGTTTCCACTTAGATTTGTGGATTTGCCATATTGAATTTAGTTAAGACTATGGCTTTTTGGTAGAAATCTTAGAGAACTCAAATATAATGGTTTCTTTGTGCTCAAGGCTCATATTGAAGTTATGGGTAATCAACCTACATCATTCAACATAAAAAGAGAGAAATAATGTTTTAAGACAAAGAGTTTATTTGGTCCTGAAGGATCCAGATACATTGTTTTGCCCAGTTCAATTCAATCAAACACACATAATTGAGATTTTGTTGCCAATTAACTTAAGTTTTGTAGACTTAGAAATAAGTCTCCTTGAACCTTGTGCTTTGTGTGAACTATTTCTGAAGTGTGTTTGGAAGAGAAAAACATTTTGTTTTCTTTATAGTGTTTTTCAATTAGATTTCCTGTGCTTATATTGTGCCTGACCTCTTTTAAAACCTTAATTTAAATGAAAAGTAAAGAATTCAACATTCTCTTGCAAGGTCCATTCCAGCTGCAACGTTCCTCAATTCTGTGTTTCAAAAACGTACAGGGTTGTTCTGAATTGTAATTAGAGTGGCCATGAACTCTTGTTCCTCAGGAATGTGAATGGTAAGGCACAATCTTCTAACATGTAACAACAACAACAAAATTAGGTTTCTACATTCCTTTTGATGAGCAGAGAAAGCAGAGAAACATATTCACAGGAGATTTATTGATTAAATTAATTTTTCAATCTACCAAGTAAATTTTTGTTGGAAAAAATAATTATTTCTTTTGTCTGATTAGACTCCCTGCATAACCTCAGCTTCTCATTTTAATTCTTCCCTATTATTTCTGAGCCCCCTTTTAATTATCTTCTCTTTCTGTTATATCATCATTTCTTCTTTTCCTCTAACCTCCTTTATTCTGCTTATCCACAAGCCTCTGCCTCCCTTGTTTAGAAACAAAAAACATAATAGAAAAATTTCTTTGGTTATTCCCTTTCCTCAGGGAACTGGTCTGAAGCATCTTTATAACCAATAAACTCTGAGAGAAAAATTTCCTATCCTTAACACCTCAACTTCCACTTTTACCCTCTCAGGATTTACTCTGCAATAATCTGCCTTCCACCTTAACAGCTTAAAGAGTGGTCAGCAGCTTTCAAGGTCACATGTGACTGTATAATAAAAGAAACTGTGGTTTCTTTTCAGTCATTTTCCTCCTGATAAGTCATTAATATATAACATTGATAGCCCTAATTCATCTTTTGCAGATGTAGTTTTCTAGAGGTAGCATTTTATTGTCTTCCTATCTCTCACTGCTTTATCTGATAATATTAATATTCCCTCTTCTCTATTTCAAAAAATATATACCCTGGGCCCTTTTCTCAATCTCTGTAACCTTTTCTTGATGTTTATCCCTTAACTTTATTTATTTTGTCATTTTTTTAAAAAAATCTCTTGTTCTAATCTCTCTCCTGAGTTCTTTTCCTCCCACTTTTGATTTAGGGAAATTTTAATATTAAAGATCTTGAATGTATTGATTACTTAGTTAAGTAAGTTACCTAAAAGTTACCTAAAAGAGATGATTAGAAAAAAATCATAGTGCTACATAGAGCTTCTTACTTTTTATCCATCCACACAAAATCATAATCCGTTTGGGTACTTCTGAAGAACTTGAAGACATACATAGCTCTTACAGAATTGTGAAAAGTGAATTTTAGATCTGCACTTCATGAGGGACTCAGCAAAAAAGTGGATATGTAAGCAGGCTGTTGCCCCTGCCATCACCAGGAACCAGTAGCTGCTATTGCTTTTGGCTTCCAAACCACAGCAATTTCCAATCTTTCTGTTGATTCCAGAATGTATCACCAGATTCCAGCTCAAGAAGCACTTTGTTCTGATAGAATATGCATCAACTAAATGAATGATCTGCCTCTCCATACAAAAATCAATTTCCATTCCCAACCATGAGTGGGTTGTTTGATTGGCATACCTCAAATGACAGGTGAAGCTGTAGATAGAATGACGTTTGGAAGAAGGTTTTAATGTTTTAATATTTTAGCTTTTTCTGTACAGGAGGGAGTGCTAGTAATGGTTTGAGAAGATGCTGAGTGACAGTTCATGTATTTGTCACATTCTTGGTCCAGTCAATATATGTACACTTTCTGTTACCATTCTTAAACTTCTAAAAAACAATAACAGATAATGTTCTTACCTGACCCAATACAGTTCATCCTTAAACAAACAATACAACATGTTTTCTCCATAAAGAAGATCCAAAGTCTCATTTGTCTACACTTTCCTTTCTTGGTAATATTCATTTTCTCTACTTTTTGTAATCTGTCACATTATAAAGTTTACTACTATTTGCAAAGTTGAAGATCCTATGGAGAGCCATATGGAAAAGACAGAAGAGATAAAAAGGTGTATTATATGCCAAAAACAATAAAGGAAATACTGGTCATTTCTACAGTCCTGATATTCCACAACTTCTGTGATGGCAGAGGAGTATTCATAGCTTCCTCTTTTTTACCTGTATTAGTGTTCTATAGAGAAAGAGAGAGAGGGAGGGAGGAGCTGGAGAGAGAAGGAGGGGACTGATTCTGTATGATGAATATGTATATGACTCCACACAATTGTGGAGCCAAAACATCCCAACATCTTCAGTTGCAGACTAGAGGCCCAGAAAAGCTGAAGTTATAGTTTCAGTTTGGATTCTAAGACTGTAGAACCAGGAAAACCCAATGGTATAAGTTCTAGTCAAAATGCCAACAGGCCAAGAAGAGCTATTTTTGTCTGAATTCCAAGACTGGAAAAGACTGATTTTCCAGCTTGAGTAGTCAGGTGGAAGCAATTCTCTTTTATCCCAGAGTGAGCCAACTTTTTGTTATATTTAGGCTTTCAACTGAGGATGAGAGCTGCCTACATTAGGGAAGGCAATCTTTACACAGTCTAAGAATTCAGATGTTCACTTCATATGAAAAGAACCTCACATTCATACTCAGAATAATATTTTACCAAATATCTGAGCACCATATGGCCCAGACAAGCTGACACAAAATCAGCTGCCATACCACCAATTCTAAACTCCTTTTCCTCAGATGACACATAATAAATCAAAGTTAATTCTTTGTGGGTGTTTCACATCTTCCATAGGAGAATTGGGAAGTAGCCCCCCAGAGGATCCCATGTTCCAAACATATTCTTTCATATCTGCTCATATAGCAGTAGCTTATTTCCCTTTAAGATGTATTCACCACCCCAGTATACTCAGTCACCTCCTTTTCTACTCTGTTGGTCCACTAACACATGAACTCCCAAATGACCAAGTGGCCATCACATTGGCCAGTGCAGTGGAATTATTTTTGTTTTCTTGGTTGAAAGCATTCCTCCGTTGAATACTGTTTTAATTACAAAACAGGATAATCTGCTCTCATGAAGATACTACAAAACACACAAGCTTCTTCTCACAGGAGGCCAGTGTTGGCAGCTAGTTTAGGGCACAAAAGTATTTTTGCTCTATAAGATTATCCAATGATTCTTTTAATCTTGTTCCACTTTGTTGCTCCGTAGTGTATTAGGGTTCACATGGCAAGAACTAGCTTATATGCGTTATATCTGTGAATTCTTATTCATACAAACTGTGGAAAGAGTGTTTTAGCATTTTCCTTTATAAAGGATTTGGTCTGCAAGTTGAAGGCATCATTTTACTTATACTCTATTAGTCAGAACTTAATCACTTCTACATATAGAAGCTATAGTAAATTGTGTATTATATTCTCCAACTGGGCAGCCACATGCTAAATAAGTTCACAGGATTCTGTTACTAACATGCATAAGGGGTTTATTAGTCCTGAGGAAATTATCAATACTAAAACCTCAAACAGAGACCAAAGTTAGAGTGATAGAAACAAAAATATTAAGAGGGGACAGCAGGTATATTAACAAGAGGTGCCATTTTTCACTCCTTGATTCCCAAGCTTATGTACATACTAGATGATGGTTTCAAGCAAAAATCATATCCAGAAGGACAGTGCTCCAACCACACTGGGATTGGCTACTTCCCTACTATCTATGAGGGCCATGCTCATGGTCCTAAAATGTTCTAATAGTTTGCCTCTGCAAATTTCTAACATATGATGTTTATGTAAATCAAGAACAAATGCTTTTTTTCCCAAGCAAATGGATAGACTCTGGAAGGGAGAGGAGCCATGCAATACAAGCACAGAGATGAGAATTTGAGTTTTCTGTTCACGTAGTTTACCTGTGTTGTTATATCACTTTCAATATCTGCATTGACTTGATGGAGTATTGCTGGAAATATCTGATTTGATGATTTTTCAGGTTCATAATGCCTAATTCATGTTGGACAGCTCAGAATGCATGGCCTTTTATTGTCTCATGATTGACTATCAGTCTATCTGCTCCTGGCAAGATGGTTACAACTATTTCCAAGCAGAAGAATTATTTACTAGTGATGGTATTGTTTTTCCTCAGGGGGCATTTAATGAGTGTTTTCTATTATTATTCTTCCAGGGCCTGCCATTGGCTCTGCCAAGCTCCCTGATCAACTGCAATCTTTTTAACTCTAAATGCATCCACTAATTCATAAGAGCTCAGAGGCAGGGGTGTTTTTCTATCCTCATCCCCTAGCAGCCGTGAAACCTTATCTTCCACAGGATTCCATTCATAACTGGAAACTTTATGGAGTACTCAGTAATTTAGAGCAAGATGTAGAATTTGTTGTATGATGTTACCAAATTTAAAGAGGGACATCAAGTATACTTTGTTTTTTAGCTGTAGGCTTGGACACAAGGCACACTAGTTGCCTTTCACATTGGGAAATATATTCATATATAGTCTAATGTATTGAACCCTTCATATATCATGGGATATATTTTGAATCTTTTTGTCTATGCAGGTCTTAGCAGAACCAATAGGTTAATTGCTTTTAATTGGTATTCATAAGATTCTATCTCATGAAATAATCAGTATAACAGTACAACTTAATTTACTTTGAAATGTTCATATCACCATCATTCCTTTAAAGGAAATTAGGGCACAAAGTTGGGATTCCCAAGCAAAACAGATACACTGCACAAATCTGATGTACCACAGAACTGGAGAGTGGAAATATATTGCTATTCATGCCAGGAAAATGTAAACTGTTTCTAGTATTCTCTACATAGTGTTTTAGAGAAATAGTATTCCAACTGCATGTTCCACTGGAGAGCTCTGAAATTTTTCTTTGTTTTGAGTCCAGATTTGATTCAGAAGCTTGAATCTGAGTAACTATTGATTAAGTTCTTCTTAATCATCTGTTCTTCTATAAGTGTTATTGATTTTCTGTACAGACCAAAAGGAAAATTGAAAGGGGACATAGAAGGAATCAAATCTTCTCTATCTATTAGTTAATTAATGGTGGCGCTCATTTGTAGATTCCCAACAAAGTTGTAATGCTACTTTGTATTTACTCTTCTTGGGGAAGGACAATTCTGTGGGTTCCCATTTGGTCATGCTGTCATGTTTGTCCTCATTCCAGAAAGGTAATTTATGTGTTCTGCTAGAAATTGAATATACACTTTCAAATATACACTCAGATACTGGGGGAACAGAAAAGTGGCTTGACCATGAGATAGACTCAGACCCTTACTCCAAGCAGTGTGCCCTGGTAGCATTCTGGGTCTCCAGATATCAGCAGAGCCAGGGTCTGACAGCCTCCCAAATGTCTATATTTCTCTTTCCTGATCTCAGCTATACCATAAATAGTCACAAGGTCCTGGAAAAGGCCAGCAGGAAGAATTATAAGATATACTTTGATGTTATCATAGAGAACTTTTTCAAAGTATCTGACTCCCTAGTCTTCAGGGACTTTGTTTATGCAAATTTATTCAGGTCTTATAATTGATTAAATGATTATGACACTTTCTTTTGTATTCATTCAACTTATATTTACTAGAGCTAAATATTTTCAGATATGTAATAATTTAGGTCATTAGGGACCTTATGATTAATTAGATACTACCAGGAAACAAAAACAAAAAGAACCCCACCCTGTGTGTCAAACTCTATCCTTTATCACTCTACTTCTGCTATTATGGTAAAAGTCCCATATTTCCAGTGATGGTTATTTGCTGCTGATGGTATTGTAATATTTATAATATGCAATATTACATATTGTCCTCTGCTATCCCCAAATCCAAAGTTTTCCACTGATAGCCAGAAACCTATTTTAATGGAAGCATCTTGTATTTTTACCTACAGATAAGAGTATTTTTCAAGATTGCTGATACTTCCCCTCACCAATGTATTTCTCTGTGCCTTGATAATGGACCAACTTCTGGGCTCCCAGAAGACTGACTTAAGGGATATGTTGATGGGTCACAAACTAAAATCTAGCAAAATGATTTCTTCTATTTTTTTGTTCTTTTTATATTACAAAACAATAAATAAAATGCTAGCCTCTCAGTTTCATTCATCCTGAGCTATCATGTTATTTAGATATCAATTGACCAATTAAGTACTTAACTGGAACTTATGATAGCTACTTGGGTTGGCTAAAAATAAGCCCACACCATTTTGTTTCTCTTTTCTAAGTTTCAGTACTCAGTATTTTTAAGAAGATTAGTTTTCATATAAGAATTCCTAGTTTTAAGTCCTGGTTTTACACTTACTGTGTTATGTTGGATAACTTTTACCCTTTATGTGCTTTAGTTTTCTTATCCGTGAAACAGTTATAACAGTATCTATCTATCTCATGAATCAATTGTAAGCATAATTACCATGGTTGCAATAGTGTATGGCACTAAATAAATGTTCATTAAATGGTAGCTATTGTTACCTATATTGACTATAGGTCACTAAGTCTAGGTTCTAATAAAAGTCCTTCCTCTTGCTTTAGTCTACCTTCCACAGTTGCTTTCTACTAGCTATATGTTTCATTTTTGATGAGATGGGCTGCATCATGTTTTGTGACAAGTTACTTACTTTTGTGTTTTGAAGTCTTTTTCTGACATGTCCTTTCATGGAACACTGTTTATTAGATTTCACACATTTTACAATGTGCACATCAAGTGCTTCATCCATAGTAAAAATTTTCATGTTATTTTTCTGTCGAATATGATCTTTCCTCTCAAAAAAATCTTCATTGAGCCCCCCCACACACCATTTTGGAGACATTTCATTAATTGACTAGTTGAAGAATTAATCTTGTGTTACGTGAATACCTGTGTTTAAGATCATTCCACTCTATAACAGGAGTTTGTAAAATTGTAAGAGAAATAGATGTCTATATTGATATATTCAATATAGATAATTTCAATACAGTCATTTTAAATTATTAGAGTAATGGCCAGTGTAATCTAAGAGTTTAGAAAATAGATTTTTATCTCCAACATGAGAATCCAGTAAAGGCATTGTGGAGGAAGTGTTGCCAGAACTAAGTTGTCAAAATATTTTGAAGTTAAGCAGGTGAAGTTGGGCCGGAGGACTTAACACAAGAGCATTCAGTGAAGGATGTGCATTTCAGGATTTCTGACGTGAATTCATGATGACAGGGGGAAGGGGAAGGCACTAAAAAGTTAGTTACCACATGCCATGACAGAGTAAGGAGCTTGATATAATCTTAAGTGCCATTGACGATTTCTCTGCAGATTTTTAATTTAGATAATTCATTTTGGTAGTACTATAGAAGAAGTGCTATTCAGCAAAAAGACCAATTTAAAGTGTATTTTTACCATTGAGGTGAGAGGTAGGTAAAGAATAATAGAGGGTATAGAAAAGAAGGAACACATTTGAAAATCATTCATGAGAAAAATTAGAACAGCTTAATGTTCAGTTAAATCTGGGAGGTGGGAGAAGGCAAAGGTAAATGTATCTTTTAGATTTCAGTAGAGGTAACAAGAAAGTTGGCAATGTTAGAGTACACCTCTCATGTCTGAAACTGTAATGGTGTGAGACCACAGAAGTATGTTCACAGTGCGGATACTGCTGAGCATGTTGGTATTTTCTGTCCACTAATGCTCTGATGTCATTATGTGAGGTGGAAACTTGAATCTGTAACTTTTTTTTTTTTTTGATACCAGGGATTGAACCCAAGGACACTTAATTATGGAGCCACATTCTCCAGCCCTTTTAAAATATTTTATTAGAGACAAGGTCTCACTGAGATGCTTAGGTCCTTGCTAAGTTGCTGAAGCTGGCTTTGAACTCAAGTTCCTCCTGTCTCAGCCCCTGGAGTTCCTGGAATTATAGGTGTGAGCCACTGCACCTGGCTTTGAATCTGTAAACTTAAAAATACAGAAAGAGAGACAGAGGGGATGAGCAGGAGAGAAAGAGAGAAAGGAGGAAGAGACAACGGAAAAGAAGATATGTGGAAGTTGAATTTATTTGAATATAAAATTCAGAAATTGAAATTGGTGAATAATAGGGGCTGAGGTTGTGGTAGAGTGCTCGCCTACCATGCGTGAGGCACTGGGTTCGATTCTCAGTACCACATAAAATAAAGATATTGTGTCTACCTATAACTAAAAAATAAATATTAAAAAAGAAATTGGTGAGTAATATGTGAAAAATAGATATCTATAATTAGAAAATAAAATATTACTTTAAGTAATAATTAGTTTCTACTCCTACTCTTTTTTTAAACAAAGAAAGAATTTCATGTAAATCATTCAATGGAGCAAATATATTTCTCTGTTACTGATGTCAGAGAGGAGTAATGGAAATGATTCTTGACTGATAGCCCAGAAAACTGTGCTCTGGCACATCCTGTCATAAACTTTACTAGGCAAGTAACTAGGGCTCTTTAATTTAATCTCTTCATTAAAAATAAGTACATTGTTTATGTTCTCTAAAATCTGTATATTTTTCACACTTTGATTCTATAGTGAGACACAGACTTCCATGATTTATTTTCTTTTTTCAGTTATTTTCTTTTGGAAATATTTCTAACACTTATAATCTGATTTATTGTGGCTCTGAAATATTTGCCTTTTTATTCAAATTGCTTGGAAGAATAAAAGGAAGCACATGAAATTGGTCAGTGTTCAGTCTGGGCAGTTATTAGCAACCTCAAACTCTTAGATTCAAGAGATTAATTTTCAAAAAGATTAATATTCATTTGGTTTTACTCTACATGTGGATATTGAATAATGCTAGCCTTAAGAGTTTTAAAAGAGAAAAACTAACTTTCGAGGGGAATTTTAATTCATTGATATGAAAACAATGGTTATACTACGATTTGCACAGCATAAAATACTTCAAAATTAAGAAAAGTTTGACACTTAATAACTGATATTTGAAACTCATTCAATTTGTATGATTACTAATATGAAAATGAATAGGAGACTAATACAAGGAAGAAATGATGCACAAATGTTTTAGAGGATTTTTTTTTTTTTAAGAGTGCCACATACATGGGCTCAGCGGTAGAGTGCTCGCTTGGCATGTGCAAGGCCCTGGGTTCGATCCTCAGCACCCATAAAAATAAATAAAATAAAAGTATTGTGTCCAACTACAACAATAAATAAATAAATATCAAAAAAAGAGTGCCACATACAATCTCTAGAGTTAAAAGGGAGGAAAATAGATTGTTCACAAAACTTAAATTCAGTGGGGTACTTGTTAGAATTTGAACTTACATTTAGTTCCTAAATAACTTTCCTCTTTCCAGACCACCATGTCCTTGAAAAGTTAATTTTGTTTTATCTCTGGATATAGGAGGCTTCGCATGACAATGGAAGTTGAAAGCTTCCCAGGTAAAGATCCTTCAAAGAATAAAAGACTCATGATAGGGAAGGATAAAAGTCAACAGTTTATACCACTCAATTGCTTTTAAGATTTTCATCAAATGCATCCCCTGCAGTTGCAACTTACTAGAGAAGCTTCCCAGCAGAGTTGAAATCATAAAACAATGACAATGTTACCTTTGTTTCTCTGAGCTTTCAGACAGGAAAGACAGCAAGCGAACTGTGTATCAACTTAGTTTCTTCCTCTTTTGGTGTAGGAAAGAAAGAAAATCACTCCTACCCTGAGGTATACGGCACTAGATACAATTTAAGCAAAAGATAGTTTTTGTTTTCAGCTAGAAAAATGAAACTTTATTCTAAGAATGTTTGTATTTTGTGGATTCTGATATGAATACGCTATGTATTTATTCAAGGACAAAGTCTTTCAGAACACAAAAAAGAAGCTTATTACAATTTTAAAAGTAAATATTAACTTGTGATTTTTTTTCTTATACCTACCTTTCATCATACTTAGAATTTGTACTTATCTTGGCAATGACTATAGCACATTTAAACATAAGCATTTGCAAATATTAAAAGAGGTGTATTTTCTTACTTCTGGGTTGTTGCAATCCACACCTTTACAGGACTATTGCACCATTGCATCAGAAAGTACCATTAGTAAGTAAAAGAAGTCCTGTCTACATTCCTACTGTGTATGATATGCTTCCTCTTAGGAGCAAAGCTATGAAAGGAATGCTGTATGATAGTGTCCTAAAAATGAAAACTGCAGTTTTGAGTTGAGAAGCTTTATTAAAATTGACATCATAGCTATATTCCCCATCAAGATACAGAATGCTGTATAAGAGTTGCTTTATGTTATATTGCAAGCTAATAAAAGTTGAAATTAATTCTTAGTTATTTATTTAGTAGGAATTTTCGGTTCAATTGTGTTTTCAAGATTTAATTTTTAAAAATCTTGATGTTGGTACTAAAGAGACATCGCCATCAGGTTCACTGGCTAAATTTCAAGTGGGTTAATTGCATTTTGTCTATTTAAAGTTTTCTGAATATCATAGTTTTCTTTATTCATATAAGTGTCATATTACACTGGATGATATTAAATATCTGTTACATTTCATTTTTTAAGTTTCTGAATTTTAGGAGTTTTTATCATATTATTTTTTGTGTAAATGATTTTGATTAGAATTAAATTTAAAATAAATTACCATGCTATTTTAGTATAGTCCCTATCTCATGAATAACTATATCTAAGGCAAGTATATTCTACTATAGTTGAAATAATACTGAAGCTATAGTGTAAAATTTCATGAAGAATCAAACCAACGAATCCACTTGGCAGAGGTATTAAAGGAGTTAAAAATATACAACTTTGGCATATTACCTTTTGAATTAAAGGCACTTAAACAGCAGGTACAAGAAGGTCATTGTGACCCCTCTTCTGTTTCTTAGAAGCAAGAGATGAAATCCCTATGTGAAGGACACCTTACCCTGTACCAGAAGGAATAACATTTTTATCCTCAAGGATAAAAAGTCAGGACCAAGAGAATCCTATACAGACCTTGTTAAAATAACTCTTATCTCTTAAGCCTCCTACATAATTTAACTGCTTCTTCACAATTCTTTCTTAGTCCAATTCAACATATAAGTAACTGATTCTAACTGCTTCTTTGGGTCTTCATTTCCTTACAAGAGCTTCTGTGCCATGTAAATCTTGTATTAAACAAATTTGTATGCTTTCCTCCTATCAGTCTCTATTATATCAATTTAATTCTAAGACCAAGCTAGGACCCTAAGAGGGTGGAAGTGGAATTTTGCCTCCCATAATGTATTAAAAATATACAATTTTTCACTGCAGTAGGTTTGAAAGGAAAGCATGGAACTGGGAGACAGGTGAGCGAGAAATGAAAGATGGAGAAATGAAAGACAGAGATACACGTGAGAGTTTGTCTGAGCTGACAAAGCCTGTGAGGCAATACAGGCTTGGGTTCTGTGACTCTTATGGGACAGGCTCAGGGATTAGAGCCAGGCAGGTCCTAATGTGGGTAGTTAAGGGTGGGGCTGGTATGAGGGAATGGTGAACCTTTTCATTAAAGCAAAACTTTTTCTTAAAATGGATTAAATTGGCCATTCAGATGCTAAGAAAAGACCTCACAATGTTGGCCATGGAGTGTTCACATGTAAGGAAGCTGATATAATTAAAACAAACTACTTTAGCAAGGAGTGATGTGCCTACAAATTCTTTTCTTCTACATCTGTGGAAATTAAAATATTGCTGTAGTTTTATAGTTGCTGTAGTGGCCAAGGACAATCTTTTGACAATCATTTGTTGCATAGAAGGTGTTTATCACCTCATCTTCTTTCCCTTCATCAATGTCATCAGATTTGTCAACTATAATTACTGCTTTTGGTATTCTTTCACTGATTAGATTTTATAAACTCTCTTTTGATAGTTCACCCAAATTCATGTGACCAAATTCTAGTGAATCCCTAGGTTTTCTATCTACTAAGGGTTGATTGGAAATGTTAGACCAGGATGCAAGGAAAGACCACTGACTCCAATTAAAATCAAATTAAAGCAAACTTATTATTTCGACCAGCCAGGCTGCCTTTCCCAACAAAACCCTGCAGCTTTCTTGCAGCCCAGCTTTATAGCCCAGAAAGTTACACAAAGGGTAACAGATAACAAAACTCTGATGAGCATAACACAAAGGCTAGTTTACATTTTTGCTGGCCCTGACATCAGAATTTATGAAGGTCATTAGAGCCTCAGAGAGGGTCGTTATCTGGCCAGGGAAGGCCAAGATTTATGAAGTGTCACTAAAGTTTCAGATAGGGCTGCTATCTGGTCAGAGAGAGCCAGGCAAGGGTGACTTCAAGGCATGGGCAGGCATTCCAAACTAGTTCAGAATTTGCAGTAATTTACGGTAAAGCCAAAATTATCTTTTCATGGCTTTGTGGCGAGATGGCTCCCAATTTTAAGAGGGAATCAGGCTGGGTCTATCAGAAACAGGAGAGTAAACTCTAGTGGCCTTCCCTCTCCAATATCCATGTCAGCTCCCTAGTCTCTAGTCACCTCCAAAATGTTAAAGAAAATCCACATTTTTGAAATTTAATGTAAAAGTGTATTAAAGCATATTTGGACACCTAGCCATATTTTTTTTTTAAATCTGTAACATAAACAACATAAAAAACAATATACCTGTCTCTAAAATATGACTTCAGGACACATTCCTTATCCCTTTTCCTAGGGAACCTGTTGCCATAGGCCTTGTGAGCTAGTAGTTCTAAAGCTCTGCCCAGCTCCCAAGTGGCTTCTGGAACAGAAGCTATGACCAAGGGGAGTTAGAGCCAGAGGATGTTCTGGGGCTTCTGAGAAACCACCATGAGATATTTTCCACAATATCTTTTTTTGTAGCAAATAACTGGCAAATTAACATCAGATAGCAAGGAAGGGGAAAAATGATGAAGAAATTTACTAAGAGTTTAAAAAAAAGTGAATAGGAAAAATTGTAGCATGAAGATATAAGAACAAAAATATCTGATCATTTTGAACAAGAAGCTCAGATTTCTTCAGTCAAGACCAATGAAAACACAGATACTGAATTTACTGTAGGTTGCTATGGAGGAATCATGCTGTTTCATATAATGCAACAGAATCATGAAAAGTCACACAGCAGAACAAGAACCAACCTGAAGCCAGTGGGGACATGCTGGATTTTAGTTACATAGAATAATTGATTTTTAAAATGTATTTCGTTAAAACCATTTTGTAGCAAATCAGAAAATTCTTGTAGTGCCTCTGAGAATTTCATTATTAGACAAGATTACTAATTGTAATATATAGGCTTTTAACTTAAGTGATCCAGATGGAAAGAATTCTAATCTTAGCTCTTCAGAAAAACAAATTCAATTTGATTCTAAATTTTTCTTTTTTCCCACTGTGTGTGTGCACACACGTGTGTGTGTATGTATGTGTGTGTGTGTTTGTGTGAGATAAAAGTCATGATAATGGCTTAAGTTACAGTATCCATAAGGTGTTTTGCCAGAGAAAGTTAGTCACTAAGTCTCAAAGGGCATTTATGAAATATCTGTAATTCATGCATTGAACAAACCCTTTTTCAAACTCTTATAGCTGGCAAGGCTGCTTGCCAAGTGAGGGTTGGATGCAAAGATTCACACGGTCCTGAACTTGGAGATTACACAGTTTTAATGATATAGCTAGGACACTAAAAGCAGTATTATGATATTAATCATGTGTTTTTATAGATTGAATTTGAAAGATGAAAACTGCACACACTTATATACTATATTGGGGGCATAGGGCTAGACAGAAATATTTATAAATATATAAGATGACTGTAATTTATACTTCTACTTTAGACAACAAATCAGTTTTCACATTCTTGGATTATATAACCTTGGATATGGCCACATACAGTTGTATTCACTATTATTCAGAGTTGTGAGTTAACCATTATATAGTTTAAATTTAAAATAATTTTGATGCATTCTAAATTTTAATCTTTATTAAAATTTTCAAAATGAAGCTAACTTTTCTGGAAAGAAGTTAGGTTATAAAAATAACTGAATGTAATTGGTAGTGGAATGAATTATGTTTGTTGTGAAGAATTCTTGTGGGTTGTATCATCCCTGAAAGTGGAGAGGAGGAGATATGGCCAGGTAAAGTGAACCAGGAAAATCTCTGATCTAGGTTACACAACTGCTATTGGAGGGAACCAAGATGATTATGTGATTACAATAATCCCAGTTCTGTTAAGCTTTTTACAAATGCTTTGTTTCTTAAACTGGGTTCATATAACAGATAGTAATGCATTGGATTATTGTAAGCAAGTGTGTAAACACAGTGTTTCTTCTTAAAAAAGAACATTATTTGAGGCAGAAAATAGGTTTTAAAATTAAAATACTCATTCTTTAATAGGATCCTCTATTTTCATAAAATATAGCTATTAATAAAGAAATCTCAAAGAAACTTTATGCTGATAGCAAATTCTCTCACTTTTCCTTTGATTTCTGTGAGCATATAGTGCCTCTATTCAAAGGGAAATGGCTAAAATGTTTGAGAAACACTGATGTATTCCTCCACTTAATCTTCACTATGGTCCTGAGATAAAAGTTAGTTTTGAAATAAAAGTTAGTTTTTTTGGACTTTAGAGCTAAGAATCCAACTCAGTGTTTTAGCTCCTTCTCTGATCTGCCATCTTCCTACAATTTTGAAGGGACATTCATCATTATAACTTTGTCTAAATATTATATCTACTATTGGGTAGTTATAAAACCTATAAAATGTCCATTTTATAAAAGGGAAAAGAAGGCTCAGTTACAATGACTTACTCACAGAAGTAATCAGTGTCAGAGGTAAAATAAGACCAAGCATTCTTGTTTTTGAGGACAAGGGTTTTTCTGTTTCATAGACATAGTCAACTATAATATCAAAGTAATTTTAGTCACTTTAATGCTAAGGACTGTGTGACACAGATCCTTGTCAACTGACCGGACATAATTCTTCTGGTAATAATAATAATGAATATTAGTATGTCTCTTTACTTTTTCAAAGCTCTTTGTACATATACTGGCTCATTCAGTTCTTCCAATAATCATTGTGACAAAAGAGTTCTGTTAGTTCATTGAGTAGACATGAAGAGGAATTAACCTTTATTTAACTTCTGCTGGGCAGAATACTAACATCTTATGAAAGGTAATCTCATTATATATTCATAACCTTATTATATTGTCATTATGATTGTCATTTGTGAAGGAAATTGAGACTCAGAGGAGTTAAATTATCATCATTTGTATATCTAGCAAATCTATTGAGACTAAAATCTAGTAAAATTCTCTAATACAGTATCAACCTCTTTTTTACTATATAGTATTTGTCCTATAACATCTAGTAAAGTGTATTATTCCTCCTTGCTTAATTCTCACAGATGTTCCTGAAACAGGTGATACATCCTTACTAATTCAACTATTCTGAGGCTATGCAGAACATCCCACTTCTCTTACTCTGGAGAGTTGTTTCCTCTGGGAAAGAAAAATTTTCAGTTAAAATTACCTTCTCGAGTAATTTATTATTTTCCTCCCTCTTTTTTCCTATTAGCATGTCTCTATAGGATATTTAATATAACAGGCTGTTTATTTCTTCAAGGGTTTATTAATACAAATAAATTTCTATTTGCTATATTTCAGACAATGGAACTAAAAGCAAAGGGGGAGATTAACAGGCAGAATAGAGAAGGTATATGGGGGCATTGAATAATTCCTCACAAACTAAAATCGTATCACATAAATTATAAATTTTTCATCCTTTGAATTCTCCTAAGTTTGTCTACTCTATGAGTTGATCATTGACTGAACATCAGATGATATAGTTTCTGAATAAGATAGTATGTACAGGGTTGGGGTTGTGACTCAGTGGTAGAGCACTTGCCTAGCATGTGTGAGGCACTGGGCTTGATTCTGAGCACTGTGTATAAATAAATGAATAAAATAAAGGTTCATCAACATAAAAAAATTTTTTTTTAAAAAGATACTATGTACAAAGGACCAGAGTCCATCCAGCCCTCTAACTCTTATGTGGCCTTTCGGGGAAGAGGCAAATCTTGTCAAAGGAGATAAACCAGCAATAGCCATACATTAAGAGATTCTATAGGAAAGATAGAAATTTGATTTAGATTAAGATTATTGAAGGAAAAAAAATTAATGCCTAAGATTCTTACTAAGTGATTTGATATTTTGTAGCAACATGCTTAGTAAAATAATTATGTATTTTTAAACCATGTGTGCACATGACTCTTAAAATGCTCAGGTGCTTAGTGAAGAATCACACTTCACTACTCAAGAAATATTGTTACATATCTTCATTGCAAATCGGAACCTTAGTGGTATAATGAGATCTGAAAATGTATGACTTCACTTTTGTCTACTTTTATATTTTTGGTCCAATGGGACAATAACAAATAAATAAGTAGGCCACTAAACATCAAGTTGTTACATAGATGTTCAAGGAGTAGAATAGAGAAGAAATACTCTATGAAGTACCTATAGAGTAATATTAGCTACTGTATAGGAAGCTGAGGTCATTTTGTTCTCAGAGTGACCCTATGAGGTGAATAACACATTCATCCCTGCTTATTAAGGCATTGAAAAATTTAAAACTTTTTGGAGGTCACAGAGGTAATATGTAAAGCATGTGAATTCAGAGGCAAGAGTCTGGATTAAGAATTCATGCTCTTTACTTCTGTTCTCCATCATCTTTACAAGAGGTATAGGACATGGTCAAATGTCTACCAAAATTTTTAATTTATTAGAGTTTGTTACAACATATGTTTTCAAAAAATGTATAAAATAATTTAGTTTAGAAACAATACTTTTTACTTTTCTGAAATTCCATGAAATGATTTATTCATACTCTGAGAAAAGCATTTTTACCATGAAGCTATTTATCATTATCAGAGACACAGGTTTTAGAGCAGATTGTATTTACTTCCATCTAAGTTATCTAAGACAAAGCATTTTTTGAGTATGTGTATAATGCTGTCACTGGAAAATTTATCCCTTTACAAAAATACTCATTTATTATTTTTTTCATTTGTTTTGTGGTAGTATTGTATTTTTGTTTTCTCTACAACGTAACTAACTACTGCATGCTTTTAAAGTGATTTTTAAGTACTCTTTTCTTTAAATTCCAACTGTGGAGAGAAGGCTGTGCTCTGCTAAGTTACTCCATCATGTATAGAACATTAGTTCTTAGACTAAGCCTCAACCTGAGTTACCCGATTTTGTTAAGCAGTAGTTTGACATAAGCTACTGCATTCTGAGTTCAAGTGCCAAAGTAGAATGACTTTACACTTTTATTGTACAAGTAAACAACCACCATCTGCCTAGCACAACCATAAGATGCAAATGGATAAATAATTAATCGTGCTAAAAAATGACCACCTGTGAACTTCTCAAATTAATCAGAAGTGCATGGATGCATGCACATATCAAACTCATATCAGAAAAACCAGGCCCATGAGCTTATGGAACATGCCAGGGCAAGAAATGAAGCACCCACTCATTGGAGGCCTTTGAAGGGAGGAGCACCTTGAGGGTGAATGTGGCAGCACCCTTAACCTATCACCTGTTGCATCTCCACACAAGCCTTGCCCAGGAAAATTACCACAGCAACCAACCTTCCAGCCTCTGCTTTCCTGTCCCACCAAGCTTCAGCAGAGCACAGTTTCTCTTGCCCATGAGGACCACATGTGGCCCACTCCAAGCTGACACTACCAGCTGACACTCTGAAACTGTCATCACTCCAGACCTTGGCTAAAATAAGTTCCTGCACAGTGATTGCTCTTCATCCTGAATAAGTTCTGCTGGTTCTTAATCTTTTATCTGACCACCTGCACTGACTCTTTGCTTTTGCTCTCAGTTCAGCCTCCTGAACCCCTGTGGCTGCCTTACCTGAACCCCTGTGGCTGCCTTAATTAAACCTTTTTAAGCCATATGTATTTTTAATATATATATATATATATATATGTATGTATTACATATATATGTAATACATATATGTATTACAATATATGTACATATATTACATATACATATTTAATAAATACATATATATGTATTACATATATATATATCAGTATTTTATATATATATATAGTGTAAAGTGTGATGTATGCCTTGAGTATTATAGAAATTAAGATTGGAATAAAGAACCTATGATTGTGTGGCTTATGACTACCAGATGATTTACATGTATTCAACGAATTGCCACTTATGAAAGTGGTGTAGCCTGTGAATTTTTGTTATTCAATATATTCTGACACTGTGGAAAGACACAAATATGTTTTGTCTATGTTAATGACATAGCTTTCTCACAAGCAACTGGCACATTTGCAACTGTGAGGTCAAATTCTTAAGAAGCATGATGAAATTTGTGTTAAAACTTAGCTGATTAAAAAATAATAATAATCCATTTGGTGGTCTCTGTCAGTGTCTGACACTAACATTGATAGAGGTCATTTCAGGTTATTGTGTTTTTTTCCACACACCTCAGTTTTATTCTGGAATAAATAAAATGAGAGTTCTCTCAAATGAAAGTCTTGGGAAGAATTTAAATATAAGGCAGCCCCTGATATGTAAGCAACTGTGGTGGTAGCCTAAGAAAGGAAGTGTGGAGTCAGTTCAGACAGGATGAGGTAACAGCGTAATGTAAGTGTGAAAGGAACCTGTTATTTAAGGATACATTGAGCCTGAAAATTTTTCTGAAATTTCTAACTGGAAAACAAAAAGAAAAGGGAAAGAGAATGTTTCAAGATGACACTGATGACCCTAAATATAGGAGTCTATACAAACTATATAGATATTCACTGTTTTCTGTTCATGAATGTGAAATGCAGTGATGTACTTAGGAGCACCTAAATCAAGTGTCCTTATGCCAAAGCCTGTGCACTTTTATTCTGTTTTTTTTTTTTTTTTTTTTTTTTTTTATAAAGCTCATGCTGGTTCTACTTTTCCATATCACCCATTTTATATGTTTTGTAAGCTGTATTCATCAAATGTTTATAAAATGACATTTGGAAAATGTGGATGTGTTAACCGATGTGATTCTGCAACTCGTATTTGGGGTAAAAAATGGGAGTTCATAACCCACTTGAATCAAATGTATGAAAGATGATATGTCATGAGCTTTGTAATGTTTTGAACAACCGATAAAAAATGATATTTGGAATATATTTCAAGGCAGGATATATAAAATAAAATTGTGTTGATGAGGTATATTCTTTATTAGGTATTTTGAATTTTTGTAGAATAACAGACACATTAGATAAAATGCGATGGGGGTCATTGATGAAATCTTCTCTCCAATTTCCTGTTCTTCATGTCCCCAACCCCCACATTCCAATTCATGTTTGTCCTTTGCTGGGAACTACTATAATACCTGCTCCTGAAATGTACCTACCTCTGCAAGTCAGCAGCACAGCATAATTTTTACAATTTTAAAACAGAAGTTGAAATATGGTTTTGGTTCAGAAGAGAACTAAAGAAAAAGAAAAGTATGGGCAATTACAATGTGTTAGACATCTTGGCTTTAAAAATATCGCTGATATCTATCATTCAGAAAATTCTAGGCATTTTTCATATATATTGAGTGCAGAGTTTTTTTTCATTTTTCAAAAAAAATGTTAAGCTTTAAAAGCATGCTAGGAATTATGCTAGTCATTTGAGATTAAAAATAAGGAAGAGGAGAAGAGGAGGAGGAGGAAGAAGGGGAAGAGGAAGAAGACAGCATGATTTCTGCCCTATAAATGTGCTTGCTTGTGCTAGTTATAAACTTCAGAAAAGGGTTATGATTCTGTAAATGATAAGACAAGAAATTATTTTAGATGCCTATTTTCTTGGCCCAGTATTCATTTCCCATTCTACGAATCTTGCTTTGCTTCTTTTGGGAAACCAGCCCTCTCCTACTCATAGTCCTTGTCTATTATTCTGACTTCTGTGGCCCCAGCCTGGAGAGTTAATATTCTGTGTATCTGGCTACCATAATTTCTTTGAGGATAGACATTTAATCCAAATAGGAAAGCGAAATTTATTTTTCAGCCTTTAACTTGAAATAAAATCCTCTTTCTATTGGGATAATTTGGAAGGTTGTAACTCTGGAGCATCTAAGGGCTACCAAGAAAGGAGAGACTGGGAGTGGGGCTGTAACTCAGTAGTAGATTGCTTACCTAGTATGTGTGAGGCACTGGATTCTATCCTCAGCATCACATTAACAAAAATAAATAAAGTTATTGTGTCCATCCACAACTTAAAAAAAATAAAAGGAGAGACTGATTGAGAAAACACTCAAAATAGATAAAAGCAGGGCCTAGTGAAGGAAAGAGATACTTGTCAAAGGCTACCATTTGTGCCTGACTACAGTTACAAGATTCAATAAATATCTTTACATCACTTTTTAAAACTGAATGAAGTAGATTGTACAGATGATGAGGTTAGGTATCAGGTATGTCAAATTTGAGGTGATGTAGGATATTATATATTGAACCTATCCCTTTGATTGCTGATAAGACTATGGGAAAATTGTCCTATCTACCCACCAACTTATCTACATTAATATTTCTTAGTTATAATGATGAGTAGATAAGCTATCCATGGTGAGACTATACACAAACTTACCCAGACCTGCACAGAGACTATGTACATATATGATAGTATATTGTATGTAAAATATATTTATGCAAATGTATATCATATACACCTATTATATATATACACACAGATGCATATATGAGTATGCCTATGTGTATATATAAATGTACATTATATACATGTATGTGACTGTGTGTGTGTGTGTGTGTGTGTGTTAGAGAGAGAGAGAGAGAGAGACAGAGAGAGAGAGCACACAACAAGCTCTGATGTAAATTTAGATTTGAGAAGAAAATTTGTGCCAGGAAAACAGGATTGAAGAATAAAAGAGATAGGAAAAAAATGAGAGTGTCTTTGAAAATACAGAAAGATTTTAAGATAGAATGGTGAAAGCTTTGTAGCATTTTCAGCATCGATGTCTGGATCTGCCATTAATTTCTTCACTTTGATACCCTACTCCAGTTAGGTGTTAACTCTTGCCTCCACCAGTAGTTCTTAAAGATTGATTCCTGCTTTTGGTAAAATTCTTGGGAAATATCCTTTGCCCAGGCAACAAATCATTGAGTTTTGCTAGTATCTTATTGTTAGCTGATGCTGGTTTTTAATAACCCATGAAGCAACATGCTTAACTCTGTATGTTCTGTACCTTTTAATATTTCTTGAGCTTTATCTCATTTCTTTGCTGATTCTAATCTGATTTTGGCATTGGTGACTGACCATCTGACATTAATTCTACACTCACCTAAAACATCTGTTGAATGGATTTGTCTGAGTTTTAGTATGAATTGGCTGAGTATAACATCATACATCTCTAATGCTCCTTAAAAATGTCACCATGATTGCTCTTATTCTGTGTATTAGTCTATTTTCTGTTACTATAATAAAATACCAGATTCAGGGTGCTTTATAAAGAAAAAAACCCCATCTATTTAGTTCTAGAAGTTCAAGGGCATGGGTTCAGTATCAGCTGAGCTCTTGTAAAGACTTTATGATGGATAGTATCATAAGGGCAGAGTACATATGAGAGACAGTACACATGACATAACAGAAACCTAGAGAAAATATATAGAGGAGCCAGACTTGCTCTTTTAAAACAACCTTCTTGATTCTACAAGAACTGCTTTAATTCCTTCTGAAAGGAGCACCACCAGTGATCTAATAAACTCCCAGTAGGCACCACATCTTAACATCACCATGTTGGAGACAAATCTTCCAATTCATGAACCCTTGAGGGAAAATCAATTCCAAATTATTGCATTCTGCCTCTGGCCCCCAAGTTCATATCCTCCTTATGATACATAATGTATTCTTTTCACCTCCAATTTTCCCAAAGTCTTAACTTGTTCCATTGTCATTCAAAAGTCCAAGTCAAAAGTCTAATCTGATACTCAAGGCAATGTCCTTCCAGTTTTGAGCCTGAAAAATTAAAAAAAAAAACACAAAAAAACAAGTGTATGCTTCCAAGATACAATGGTAGAACAGAGATAGTATACACATCCCTACTCCAAAGTGAGAAATAGGGAAATAGACAGGAATAACTGCTCTAAAGCAAGACCAAACTCAGCAGAGTAGACATTAAACCCTAAAGCTCCAAGTCTGGCATCCCATGCACACTGTGATTGGGTTTGAACCTCCCAAGGCTTCAGGCAGTCCCTCTCAAAAGTTTCACTGGTCACAGGCCAGATGGCTGCTTCCTTGGGCTGCATGCTGGTATTAGCAGCTTTCCCAGCTGGCATTGAATGCTACTAGTTTTTAGGTCCAAGCTGCAGCTCTACTCCCATGGCTCATGAAGACATTCTGCTCTTGAGTCTCACTGTAAATATGATTAGAAGTGGCCAGTCATATCCATATCATAGACTGAATGATTTGGTGTTTACCTATTTATTCTGCCACATAAATGAGTCTACAGTCTCCTTAGGGGTTATCTAGAGTAAACATCTACCTCATTTCCCAGAGTTTCCTTTGAAATCTTGGTGGAAGCCACATGACCCCTTCACTCTTGCATTCCATGCACTTGAAGCATCTGCACTGTGTGGTTGCCACCAAAATGTTTGTCACTGGTATGAGCCATGCCTGGACCCACTTGAGTCATGGTTGCAGCTACAGAGTGCTTCACCAGAAAACAAACTATAGAATCCTGTGTCAGGTTTTGGCAGTGAACCTGTGGGGAGCACCCTCAGGTTCCCTGAATTAATTGTGCCCTTCTAGGCCTCTGGGCCTGGAGAGGTGACTTCACAGATTTCTGAAATGCTCTCTGGATTTGTCCTGATACAAAGTAACTCTTCATTATTTATGCTAATATCTGTAGTAAATTGTTGCTCAGCCTTGCCCTTGAATGCCTTCTTTTTTTTTTCTTTTTCCATGATCAGCCTGCCAATTTTCCAAATCTTTCTGCTCTGTTTCTTTCTGCTCTTGAGTCTTACTGTAAATATGATTAGAAGTGGCCAGTCATACCCATATCATAGACTGAATGATTTGGTGTTTACCTATTTTTCTGCCACATAAATGAGTCTATTATTCTTAAATTCAGCCTTCCATAAAGCTCAAGGACATGAACATAATTCACCCAGGTTCTTTACAACAGTACAACAAGGGTGGCTTTTGCTTCACTTTGCAATCCAATTCTCATGTCCATCTGAGACTAGCTCCCTAGTTTCTGAGCCCTTACCAGAATTGCCCATAATGCTGGACTTACAGCATTCTAATTTTTTTTGTGGCCTACTCCAAATTTTTCCACCTCCTGTCCCCAATTCCAATACAGTTTCTACATTTTCAGGTATAGTTACAGCAGTTGCCCCATTCTTGAAATCAATTTTCTATATTAATTCATTTCTTGTTACTGTAATGAAATATCTGAAGCTACATACTTTATCAAGAAAAATGTTTAATTTAGCTCACAGTTTTGAAGATTCAATGGCATAGCTTCTGTATCAAGTCTGGTGAAAACTTCATGTAGATGGCATCACAATAATGAGGCTGTATGTGATAGAGAGATGATATGGTGAGATAAAAAGGAGATACCAGGCTTGCTGTTTTATAGCCCTCTTATGAAAACTAGAGTTCCATTAGAGCTACTAGAGTTCCATTAGAGCTACATTAGTTCCTTCTGAGGGTAGTGCTCCTAGTGACTTTATAACCAACCATTAGGCCCCCTCTCTTAACAGTCCCACTACCTCTTAAAGCTGCCTCACTGGAGACATGTACCCTAAGAGGTTAATTCACATTGAAAACAGAACAGACTGCCATAGCTTACAAAGAATGAGGAGCACTGGGTGCCATGGCACATGCCTGTAATCCAAGTGGCTTGGGAGGCTGAGGCAGGAGGATTGCAAGTTCAAAGCCAGCCTCAGCAAAAAGTGAGGTGTTAAGCAAGTCAGTGAGACCCTGTCTCCAAATAAAATACAGAATAGGTCTGGTAATGTGGCTCAGTGGTCAAGTGCCCATCAGTCCAATCCCCAGTACACTACCATCCCCTGCAAAAAAAAAAAAAAAAAAAATGAGGAGCAAAAAGGCCATTGATATCCATTAACAGAGACTGAACAGATTAGAATCAGAAACATTTTATTTATATCATATGTTAGAAAAATCTAAATATAAAAATTAGAAAAAGAAACAATATTGTATTTTTTTTAACATAAAAGCACCAAGGAGTAAATAAGTGAATAACTGCATCTGTAGTAGGGCCAAACTACCATAAAATGACCATATTTCCTTTAGAAGCTATAAAGTAGGGGATGGATGTAGCAAATTGCCAAAAGGGAACACAAAATTAATTGTGGCTTGTCAAATAGAAGGCATATAACGCATGATGTAGTAGTGACTAAACAAGTTCTTCTCGTTGTAAAACCTGCCCACACAACCTGCATACTCCATATTTAAATCTTTTAGGAGCCATGACACAAATAATGCCTACCCTCAATTGTTAAATTATCAGCCTACACTGAAGCTGTCAGACTGATCCATGGGCCATGGCTGACCTGGAAACCTGGCTACTCTCTGGCAAGCTCATAGGTGAGAATTAAACTTAGGGCTGGATTGAAAAGAGAGTATGCAATGGGAGTGAATCACAAAGCCAGAGGTCAAAAGCAATAGAAGATCAAAGCTATGCAATTTCTCAAAAGTGAAAGACCAAACATAGTTTTTAGGTCAAGAAGGGGTGGTTTGGAAAGCAAACAAATCATAAGAGAGGAGAAGAAATTGAAACAGGGGAACATGATACAAAGAGTATTCGTTATTCACTCCTCAGGCTCACAAGTCCTGACACTTGGTATCTGGTCTAAGAGCAACCTGCACCTTAGGGCCTCAAGGCAGATGGGAGGAGAAGATATCAGATTTTCATCAGTATGATTTACTTAAGTGTCAAATGAATGAGATCAATGGGGATGTAATACCGATCTACTCACCCACACAGACATGGATGCAAAAATGAATTAAAACATAAAAATGTCTGGGCCTATTTTGTAGGAATACCTCATATGGATAGATCCACCTTCCTTATGTTTAATTTATTTTTATTCGTTTTTTAAAAAATAGTTTTTTAGTTGTAGATGGACACAGTACCTTTACTTTATGCATTTTTATGTGGTGCTGAGTATCGAACCCAGTGCCTCACATGTGTTAGGCAAGCACTCTATCTCTGAGCTCTAACTCTGGCCCCTATTTTTATTCTTATCAGATATTTTAAGAGAAGGTATATTAAAGTAACCATCTAATATGTGTTTAAGTGTCAAATACTTTATATAGCTTAATTTTTCCATTCTTTGAAGTGTGGCTTGTCCTTATTCTAGGATGAGATATTAACTGATTTTTTGCAAAGTTATATTACCAGTACATTAGTAGCCATAGCAGATTTGGAAAACATGTTTTTTGTTTCTCCTCCAAAGTGGGATATAAAATATGTGCATATACAAATGTATAGTATATTTATTTCAAATAGACTAAACTGCCTTCAAAGTATCATGGCAAAGGAGGGTAAATTTCCCTTTCACTGAAATCAGATCAATACTTTCAAGGCATATGCACCTGC
This sequence comes from Ictidomys tridecemlineatus, assembly GCF_052094955.1. Taxonomy (NCBI): domain Eukaryota; kingdom Metazoa; phylum Chordata; class Mammalia; order Rodentia; family Sciuridae; genus Ictidomys; species Ictidomys tridecemlineatus. Next base: position 27,871,574 of record NC_135490.1, read on the forward strand.
TATCAGAAGAGTAATGTTGTTTCACATATTCGGTAAGCATAAATAATTACACCCATTGCTAAATAGGATGATTAGCACTCAGCAAATTGTCCCAGATACACCATGTACTACTGTCCACCACAATTACCAAGCAACTGCCCAACTCAACTTTTCAAAGCAGACCTTAGCACTGGCTCAGAAAAAAAAAAAAAAACAACTTTTGTCTGCACAATTATGTTATGATGATGAATAGCTTCAGCTCCCTCCCTGAGACTGCTATATTTATATCTCAGATTCAGATTGTATTTCTCGTGAGAGAAAAATGCATGTTGTTCTTTTATGTGTCCAAACTTTCTACAAAAGACACTGGTGGTGATTTTCCTCTCATAATCTCAGTCCATATTATATTTAGGAGGAGTGATAACATTTCCTTGTCCCAGTTAAACTGGATTTACTGGTTTAAATAAAATCCAGTTTTAATAACAATAAAATCTAGCATTCTAGATTTGTCATAAAGCTTTTTATAGAGTATCCTATTCTGGGCCTATGTCTCCAATTCTGTTTTGCATTTCTACATGGGTTTGGTCTACACTTGCTGGAGTAAAGCAGAGGTAGGTGCCATGTCTCCTTCTGCCCTATCCTCTCTATAGAAGACTTTGTCTTCATTTGCAGTCAAATACCAAAGTAATCCAGCCATGCATTCATAGTACCCAAAGAAGTTGTGGAAGCTTTCTTTCATATAAAACTACTGTCCATTCTTTATGAAAGACAGAACTGAACTCAATCCCTTTTCTTGTAAAGAAAGGTCAGTATATATGGTAATTCACATTTCTTTGGAATGCTTATATGTTGCAACAATTGTTATCTGAAGGGCAAAAAAAGAATGCATATCTATCCTAGCTTTCCTTTGAATTAGAAGTAACCTACAGTATTTATGCCTCCCAAAACGTGCTTCAATTTTACAACTATTCTCCTTCTCTACCTCTTTAATAACAACACTAACTGTGCTCTGAGGAAAGAAATTATTTCAGAATCTGATTTGGCTTTTCTTAACACTGAAATCTTGATATCTGAAAATAAATAAATTTTCCTTTTTTTTTCTATCCCAGACCTTTATAATTAGTCTTGAAGCAGTTGCCCTCTCTGATAATTTCAGCACCTCAAGTCCTTCAAAGCTGTCTTAATTACCCTGTGTTACAAAATACAAAGTTGATATGTTTTTCTTTATTTTTAGAAAAATCAAGTAAAATTCACCATCTTGGCTTATTATGTACTCTCTTTCATTGTAAATTAAACTCCATTACATTGAGGGTCAGACTATTTTTTTTCCATGAACAGACCTTAAGCTATTTCCTGTGCCCAATACCTTAGTTATTGGAGTAAAGAAGTTTCCACTGCCACTTGCAAATGTGTTTCTACTTGCCATTTTAAAATTACTGTTACCTTTGGATGTGGGAGAATGTCTTCCTTTGTCAAAATGGCAATGGGAGGCACAAGTGACAATCCCTTTTCCTTAAGATTTGGGACTGCACAAAGCTGTCAGTTTTAAAAATGACACTGTGGCACAGCCTTTCTTTAAGATGGTGCCTTTCATTTTTGACTCCTGCTGTTCCTGACAGTTGAAATGGCAGCAGGAGGTAGAAACTAAAGTAAGTTCTCTTGGCATTTGCCCTTAGGTAGAAATTAATAATAGAAGAAGCAGGCATGTGCTTAAAAACAGTTAGTGTCAGATGTCACGCAATGGAATGTGACCAATCCCCTAATGAGATGACCCAAACTGTCCATAATTTTCCAAAGATAGACTTAATTCTCACACTTGCTTGCAATGTTAATCTATGTTCTTATACTTGGAGAGCATTTGATGTGTTCTGAAATATTATGTTCTACTTCAAGAACTATGCCAAATATTGCAACTGTATTTCTAACTTAATCCTAAATTACTTGGCTGCTTTGAATGTGATAAATTGTGCATCATAATTTTTCTTTTTTACTCTAACTGCATTTCTGATTTCTGATGCACTTCTGAATTCACACTTTTAAAAAATATAATTGAATCATGTGGCATCAAATATCTCTACTGATTTCAACCTAAACATTAACTCTATGGTTTTACAGATTTATTAGGACTATATGAATACTTCTATCTTACTAGTTTATTTATGTATTGCTGCATTTTATTATCTCTCTTCTTTGTCTGATACCTTCTAGTTCTGCAACATCAGCTGGTCTGTATATAACATTTTCAATTCCTTTCTTTGTGGATGGATGTTTTATTTTCAGGGCTTAGGATTTGGACATACAATAGAATTTAAATGATTCTTTCCAAAACCCCACTTTGCTAGTTGAATTCCCATATTCAGCTCTGGGAATAAGCCAGGCCACTTAGCTCTGTGATTATGTATGAGATATACATTCTGTCTTTTTGCTCACTAAATTTCATATCAGTTCCTGAGGTACCTGAATGGAGCCTTAGCGTATACTTTAAACTCTTTTTCCATCTCCTTTTCCTTGCCTGAGCTGATATTTATTTATTTATTTATTTATCACTTCCTCAGCATCATTTTATAATCTTTATAGCTTTCCTAAAGCCTCTTTCTCAAGCTTGATTGCTTCTTGTTTTTCTTATTTGTACATTTTGGTTCATTTTATTCAAGATCTTTTCCTTACTGAATGAGTCTCCTAACTCTTGAGTAAGATTGTCTTTTAAGAATTACTATTTCCTTTGGTTTTATATAGGTTATTGAGTACATATATTTAATTTCATCTACTCTGTGTGATCTTCCAAAATTTGTTTTATTTAAACTATTCACTGATTTAATGTTACTTTGGTAATAACTAGTTGTGGTTGGTAGTTAGCTCTTTATTCCTAATCTGTCATTTATATTAGCACAAATTAATTTAGATACTGCTCCATTTTAAGCATTTTAATAAACAATATTTTCCCCAAACTCACAAGCTACTCATAAATGTTGATTTTAAAATTAGATATATATTACCTGTGATGTTTTGGTTTATAGGAATCACTGATATACTCTTCCTCATTTTATTAAACTATTCTTCATTGCCTATTTCTTGTTTTTATGTTTTTGTTTATATATAAGAAAAAGCCATTTTACTATTTGTTCCAATGTAGGAATTCCAAAACTTAATTGTGTATCAGAATCTCATGGCGACCTGGCGAGCTTTGAAAAATTCACATTCTTTGGGATTATTTCAGATTTACAGATTTCCATTTCCTGTTTAAGATGATAAGAATCTATGTTTGGATAAATTCCCTGTAAAAATCTCAGTTGTATCAATTAATATTAGTCATAGGCATTTGGGAATCCAGGCTTAATATTCTTCCATTGGAGACTAATTATTTTCAAATACTTAAGGGAAATGAAATAGTGGACAGGAAAGATGTTTACATTGATGAGTACTCTGCCATGGCCACCTATTTGTTTTTCAATCTAAACTACAGGACTTTTACTACTTTGATGGCAGGAACTGCAGCTTGTTTCCCACAATTTCCCTATACCCAGTTTCCTTCTCAACACATGGAAGCATGCCATTCATGCTTGTTAAATATGGAACTGGTCTGAAATGTTTCTTATCAATGGTCATGTATCATGAGAACCTGTCAAGACAAGTTTGAAGGCAGTTTTATTTTTTCTTATTTTTAAATAATAGAGGAACAATTCTCTAGACCAGTAGAGTGAATAAAAGGAAAACATGAGAAAAGAAATAGATGGAGAAATAAACAAATATTTTAAATATGTAGGAAATGATTTTGAAAGCATAAAAAAAATCAACCATCACTTGTCTAGCATTCTTGAGGCTGTGGGTTCAATTGCCAACACTAGGAGAAAAAAAAAACTCAATATGCAACAGTCAAATTTCTTTGAAGGCCGGCCGCTTAAAGAAAATGTCTCTGTTGAATGTGTCACTGTTAGAATAGGGCATCACCACTCCTAGCTACATTATATGTTTCTGACAGAAATGAAATTGTGCTGAAATAAAGGCAGATATCCTGAGAAATAATTTTTAATATTATGTTTTCAAAGATAAAGCCATAGTAATAAAAGGTACACTGTAAATAAAGCATTGTAATGTATGAAAATTGATTTAATTTTCCAGTTTCCATAGCAATAGTGAAGCTTTGTGTGCTCTGTGTGTATGAGTGCATGGGGGTGATCTGTTCTTCAACTTGGAGGCAGGTCAGATGCACTCTTTTCAAGATTTGTATATATTAGCATGAACTTTGTACAAATACCTTATGATTTCATAGGAAAATAAAGTTTATTTCTACTTACTTAGTAACAACAAATCCATAACAAGAGATTTCATTTGGACACTGAAAGAAAGTGAGCTAATCTATTCTAATTTCAGAGCTTTAGTTTCTTTCAGCCTCAGCTTTATTTTACATCATTGTCTCATAGGTATGCTGTCCAGAGTTTCTTAGGGCTGCAGAAAAATCATTGTAAGAAGTTTATTTCCTGCATATTTATAAGTAGAGTAGTCCTGATATTAAGCAAAATGGGAAAATAGGAGCTGGGCAGTTTAGAAGTCTTCCCGCTGTTATTAAACTTCCTTATTATTAAATTTGTTTAACCAGTGAGATGTGCGCAGAACATGTGATGAACATGTCTACTGGCTAGGAGCTTTATGAGTTTGTGTCATTTGCTACTCTGTCTCCTTCTGCCTTGATCATCAGCAGTGTTAAAGAGAGTAGCTGCTCTGCCAGTTAGGGCCCAGGAATGACAAGAGATTTGAAACTTTGATCAACACCTTGTAATGGATAGCTGGTATGAGCAAAGTAGTAAATAATTATTTAAAGCTATTGAGACTTGGAGGCTATTGGTTACTGAATTACTACTTAGATCATCTTGATAGAATTCAATATCTAATAGTACAGAGGTTTTATTGGCTAAGGATATACATTTTTCCAAAGGCTTAAAACTTATTGCAAAACTTAGCCACTTAATATCAGTTTCTAAAAGAAATATAGGTGGTATAAAAACCAATTCAATAAGAATAAAATATATAATCATTAAAACTTAAATTCAAGGACCCATAAATGTACATACTTATTTGCTCTGTGAAATAATATTAATTTGAAAAAAAATTAAAAATAATTCTAATGGTCTTAAAGCTCTATATTTTACTCTTCCACATAGGAAGAAGCATTCCTAAGAATTGTCTTCTTTCTCTGTAGATATTTGGTATCAAGATAACTCATTATCTTTTAAGTCAGCAAATTCTACTGTTGAAAATTATAATTGTTAGGTAGAACTTTCTTAAATTTGAATTATTTTCCTGTTGAATTTGTTCTACTAGAAAATTGGCTTCTGAGTCAGCCAATTCTGCTGCTGCACAATCATAATTATTGTGTAGAATATTGCTTTTTAAAATATATGTAGCAAAATCTTTCCCCCATTATCCAATTTTCACAAGTTATACCCTTAAGAAAAGTTTAGATTAAATCCATTCTACTGTTCACATGACAATTCTTAAAATATTTGAAGACAACTGTCATGTCCCCCTAAACTCTTATTATGTTAGCTCCATAATAGTCGGATTCTTCAACCATTCATTATAGAAAACTCTTCTCATGCCTTTTGAAGAAATGTATTTCGAGCCTCTGGTTTACAAATGCCTCTTTTAAGGTACAATAAGAAGAACATCTGACATGCCAGATGGAGTATGACAATTTCGGAGTAGGTAAGGATTATTATTCTTGGGTATTATGATTCTGTGTTTACAGTTCAAGATTGAATTAGTTTTTTTAGAAGATGAATCAGGCAATTGGATCATCTAAATCCAGTAGGACTTCTATTCATAATCTGTTATCAAACTGATGTTTCCTCTCTCCTTTTCTTATGTAATAGGTTTCTGGAAAATAATATAACACTTTATTTATAATGTCTTCCAAATTGTTATCTTAAAGACATTATTTATAATGTCTTCCAAATTGTTATCTTATCTGAAATTTAATTCCATAGAACTACAACTTCAATTAAATCTTTACATTTGTGTTTATAAAGGAACACTATTGATAGGTTAAATATTTATTTTTTCCTTATTTTATTGAATTATTTTGGATGACTTATTACTATAATTTTTAATTAGGTAACACAATTCCTTATATACTTATTTCAAGTATGTCAAAGTTAACTATATCATTGGCAAATTTTTGTGAATTATTCATTCATAGTGGTTTTCCAATCCATTCATGTTACTTCCAAAAAAATAATATGTTCAAAATAAAATTATTTTAAAATATTAAATATTATCAGCAGTAAAATGAATAATAAATGACAAATTATATTAAATATTGAATGAAGTATAAAACCTGGCAGAAGCAAACTATGATGCTTGAAGTTATGTTAGTGGTTCCTTTTTGGCATGGATAGATTATAACTGGAAGAGGAGAAGGGGCTGTTTCTGGGAAGCTGATAATACTTTGTTTCTTGATCTAGGAAATGTATATATAGTTGGTGAAAACTTATCCATGTATTTACTTGTAAATTGTCTTATGTTTCAAGTGAAAATTATTGAATATTTCTGAGAATTGTGTTTCTCTAAATTATTGAATTCATGATGTAGACTGTTTAATTGGCAAACTCTGTTTTCAGACTTTTTACTTTGTACAAATGTTATTTCTGCAACACTGTCCTTATTTAGGCTATATTTTAAAGAATGGTTGTGGAATCACTACAGTTTTGCCATTGCTCAAGTATTGCACCTATAGCAAATGTCCCTTTCACAAATAGAACATTTCAAGTATGGTACCAAGTAGAATCTGAATTGTCTTCAGAAGGTGGCTAAAATTGGCTACTGAGATTTCCTCACCCCACCTTCCACTACTCCTTCAAGCCAGGAAGAATAGTACTTCTTTACACAACTTACTACAGCCTATTATATATTTTTTTATTCTATTGGTGACAGGCCTTGCCTGATGCTTTTGTGTCTCTATTGAAATATTCTGAAAGTGACAGAATGTGCCCATTAAAAACAGTTTATTGCTGATTTGCTTCAAGACATTGGACCAAATTATAATTAATAACAATTTAAAGAGAATACAGTCAGTAGGTACTGGTGACTAGAGTTGGAAAAGATCAATAAAGAGAAGAAATGAGATAAAATAGAAAAGCAGACAAAAGTTATTGAAATAAAGAAGCAGACAAGAAAAAGGCCTGAGAAGAGAAATGAGAAATGAATGGACATAAAGATAAGAGGACAGTGTTAGAGTGCTCACTCTTCTCCATCTGTCCCATTCCTACTCTACCCGGAATCTTGCCATGGTCTCCGTTTTCCACTTTCTTAATTTGAAGCTATTTGACCTGGTTCTTATGGAAAACTTCCACACTTTCTCTCACTCAGGAAATCCTTCTTTCCTTTTTCCTTATTACTTTAAATCTTGGAAGAAACATTTATCATGGACTGGATACTCAGCTTGATTCTGAGGATACCAGGGAAAAACACCATCTGAGGTCCTACCCGCTTGGTCTACATCTTCCTGTGGTTGCAACTACCCTCATCCAAGATGCTCCAATAAGGATCCTATTCCCTGGTATGTTCATCTCAGGATGGTGTAATTGTACTATTTTATAAGTTTCTAAAATTAAACCCAATCTTATGAAATTCTATATATGTTTGGTTGTTAACATAAATATGTGTTGTTTGGGCTTAGTTTACAGTTTTGCAAAGGCATACTATTATTTCTAGTTTGGGGCTTGTGATTATTTTCATTCAGTCTTGTTCTATATATTAAAAGTCAAGCTATAGAGAAACAAATATTTATCAAGTACCTATTTTATGTCAGTGCTTTCCTGGGAAAACAAGGTTTGATAATAAGACATACTACATTTTATAAACAGATAGAAGAAAAAAACAAAACCCTTTATTGCAGATAACTGATGTAGGAAATCACTGGTTAAGGAGGACTGATAGATCTTAGTTTAACTTTTTATATATTACAATGTTTACTTTTTCTTACATGTGACATTCACAGGTCTAGATAACCTTAATTTTACAGTAAAAAAAAAGTCTTTGCTGTGGCAAATGCAGAGAGAAGACTAGTCTCACAGGATCAAGGAGAGTTAAATAAAATAACTTTTAGAATGCAAATGAACTGATGAACATTATTATGTGTCTCACATGTAACTGCACATGTGCCCCCATGTGCCCACATTTCCCTGGTTACCCAGCATCAACACTAACTTACTTTTAAGAGCAGGGTTGAGCTCTTTGGGAGCACATTACTTCTTAATTTTTTTCCTGCTATCTATGAATATGCTGAGTGATATTCTGACTATTTTAGAGACCTGGACAAACAGACTCCATTCATCATCAGAGTGAAAAGAAATCTACACATTACATCCAGTTAAGGGTGTTTCTTTGTTCCAATTTATATTCCAATTTAAATATAAGCCAATGTGGTACATTTTCATTGCATTTTAGGTCCATAACATTTCCACCACTCTTAAAATGATTTTTTTTGTATCATAATATAATCTGTATAATTCAATGACAGTAGACTTAAAAATAAAATCATTAGAAATATCTAGCATTTAAATGGCTTACTATGACAATGAGTGATTTAACAATTTTAAACATTTAAATATCTCTTAACTACTGTCTTTTACATGGCTGACATTTTAGTGCAAATAGTATCAACTACAGACAAAAGTTCTTTGGTAAAGATGCTACTACTGAAATAAAAGTTGATTCCAAGCAATAAACCAATCAATGCATATTTATTCGTGAAATAATATGCTTTTTCACAATTTGAGAGCAGAGGAGGATAAATATGTAATATAATTCCCTTTCCAAGCATAAAGAAAAAAATATAAGAGAATGTATAATTAAATGATGAATTATGGAGCATAAGTGAATTTGCTACAGGAATTAAGAGAGTAAAGGAAATGAAGATTTAATCCCACAAGGTTACAACAGATTCAGATGAGTAGAAGAAAGTACAAAAGGTTTTTTTGACAAAGATAAAGGCTGGGATTGATTGTGAGGCTTTGAGGGGACATACTGTGAGTGTAACAGTTAGATATTCTTGAGTGTGGCAGCTGGTATGCTGAAGTGCTGCAGAAGAGTGGGTTCAGCTGTCAAGTAGGGCCAAATTATAAAGCCTTGAGGTTCATGAAGACTAGTAGAAGCAAGAAGAAAGAGAGCTGGGGAAGGAATAAATATTGCTGGTCATATATTAACAAATAATATCTATGATTAGCTTGTCTTGTGCCAAACACTGTTTCATGAAGGTTGCATAGTTTAAATTACATAATTTTCAGACCAGCCTTGTGAGTCGGTGCCATGGTTTGGATGTGGTTTGTCCCCCAGAGGTGCATGTGTTGGAAGTGCGGTCTCTAATCTGTTGATGTTAAGAGGTACTGAGAATTTTAAGAAGTAGAGCTTAGTAGCAAGTTCTTAGGTCATTGGGGGTCATCCTCTCCGAAGGAACAAATGTACCTCTTCTGGGATGTCAGTCAAGTTCTGGCTTCCAGTCTAGCTTTGTTTTTTCCTTCTCACACTCTTGTTATTGTGATGCTTTCTGTCCATAGGTCTTCACCAAAGCCAACTGGTGTCAGCTCTAGGGCCTTGAACTTCCACAACTGGGAGCTTAGAAAACCTCTTTTGGGGAATACCAGTCTTCAAGGACATGGGAATGAGTCAAAATGCCATGAGATGGGAGGCTGGAAAAGTCAGGTCGGCCTTTTGACATTTTGTGTTCAGAAGCAATGCCAGCTCTGAAAGTATTAGAGACTTTTCAGATGATAACGGCAACTCCAGGTGGTGAGGGGCAAATGCATGAATAGAATAGTCACCAAAGTAATCAGCCATCACCTTTACCTTAGTCACTGGGTAGATAGCACCCCCATTGGAGACTTAAGATAATGAATCATGCAATGTTTGAAGAAGCATGATGAAAGGGGTGCAGACGAGAGTCCTACCTCTACATGTGACGACATCAAGAGATGGAGTTTCTGCCTACTCTGTAAATGACATAAATGCTATTCCCCTTTGTTCTTTGCTGGAATCAGCCTGAGGTCTCTGACCCCAATTGCTGTTTCTGTTCTGGCCCTAACAAATGTCTTTAATAAATACTTGTCCATATGAGAAAATATTTTTGTTATAAGTTACTTTAACTCAGGCATTTAATTATAGTATAAACACAGCAGTTACTATGATTTTTAAAAATTTTAATAATGAGAAAAAATGCTCAAAGATAAGTTACTAAGCTCTTTATAGAAGTAGTATGTGGGAGAAACCAGATTTATAATCAGGAAGTTTATCTTCTAAGGCTTTATACTGAACCATTTTGTCATTTAATGTCACAGGGAGGCTGGAGGCTCTAGGCCTAATAGTTTTACATAATCTTCCTAAATAGTTATCATTATATGAATTTTCAGTTTGATATCCTGTATCTGCAAGGTACAACCATGTTTTGACAACTGAAACTTCTGTTTACCTGAAAATACAACATTGACTCTGATTTCAATTGCAATAAAAGTATAATATCTAATCAGTAATCCAAACAATAATTATAAGCAGCAATACTGTCTACCAATCATTATTAGAGCTGCTGGATATATAACTCAAAGACTTTGTAATTAACAAAATATTTTATTTACACACAGTTTAACATTTACCTATATGTATTTTATAATTGTACCTCTATGAATATTTCCTATGTCTATCAGCACTTACTTTGGAATATTCTGTATTTAGCCTAATCTCTTCCTATCCTCATGCTTTGAAGACAAGAAAAGTATACAGAAGAACTTAAACCATATAATGGAAATAACAATTTTAGGTTTCTTCCATTGTAGAGTTAATTATTTTGGCTCGTGAAAATAGATTTTAAATAATCAGGAAATTTGATGGTGGAATGTCATACCATTAGCAGCTTGAAATTAGCCATAATGGGGTGTACATGTACCAGGGAAACTGGCTAACACTAAAAATCAGGGCCTTTTTAAAAAGCTTAAATCTAGTTATTGAGTAGTATACCATTGCTCTCCTTTTCCTTTATGAGGTCATTATAGATTATATCCTTACTCTCTTATCTGCCTAGTGGACCCATTATTTGTTTCCTTTTTCTTATCAAAGAGAACTCGTAAGAATGAAGAAAGGGAAAGTAGTTGCCATTTCTTGTGCATCTATAATATATATATATCAATTACTATGTTTTTTCTACATAATTTTTATATTCACAAAAACTCAGTGAGTTCAGGTGTACTACCATTTCAAACTAAAAAACTGTGGTTTAGAACCATTCAGTTACTTTCTTGAAGTTGAATTTCTGTGTATGGGCTACATGGCTTCAAAGTTCAAAATCTTTCCATTGTATTCCACTGACTGTGGTGAATGTAAGTCAACACATTTCCTCCTAGGTTCATTTAGAGTTACTAATTTTGAAATGTTGTAGGAAGTAATTAACTGAATTGCCTTTTTCATTTATCGATTCTGTAAGTACTCAAGAAGGAACTGGGTCATCTTGACAATGACAGGCCTATTTAATGCCATAAGGTGGGAATGAAAGGGCAGAAGCACAAACAGGAGGAGTAGGTATGTGGAAAACATCCCTTCCTGTTCAGAAGCATTTAAAAGAAGTTTGTAGAGAAGCAAATATTGGCTTCTTGACACCCAGAACATTATACCACATTCCTTTTTCAGTTAAGGCTGGGCCTGGAATGAACATTTAGTACCTGTTTTCAGAGAGACCTTCTCTGCCACTGGAATTATGAACTTAATAATCTAAAGACTGAAAATGGGCATTTTTTTCTTTCATTTTTTTTTAAATTCAATTTTGGTTTTGGTTTGAGAGGAAATAAACATTAAGATGTATCAAGAGTGTATTAGTCCTAATGATCAAATTTTGCTTTAGATTTATTGAAGCTTGAAAGTCCAAATATCCACTCTTCTATTTATTACCTACTTATTACCCTCTTTTGGTAATTTACCAACTTTTTGATCAAACTTTTCTTGTCAATAATTTAATGATTATAAAAACATTTGCCTTAAAAAGTCTGGTGACCAGAGATAATGTATATAATCTTTCTAATCTACCTTTTTAACCAATTTCTATACTTTCCTATAGAATCTTTAATTTTTGTTAAAAAAACAAACTTTTTTTCACTACTCTTTGATCAGTCTTATAATCTGTGCTTCCTTGAAATGTTTTATGTTTTCTTTGTCACTTTAGTCTTGCCCAAACTGAGCCCTAAGTCAAATTGAATACCCTCCTAAAACCTTCCCAGTCCGTGGTATCTGCTTTAGAACTCATTCTCTCTTCTGGGTTCAGACTTTGTCTTCTCTGTCTCACCTATTTGTAGTTATTAACTCTCTGGCATCACTTGTAATGCTGCTTTTATGTTAGTGCTTTATATTCATCTTTTCCTTTTCTTTCCAATAAGACTTTAAATACCTAGATGTCATGGGTATTGTATTTCTTCACGTTTCTCATGGCACCAAGCAGAGAATTATCCACTTGGACAGTCTCAAAGAGCAACCACATGAATATGAACTAAAATTATGATCCTTCCATGAGTGTTTAGTACAGAACTAACCTGTTGTAAATGTTTGATAAGTATTATTATAATTACTTCCATTCTAATTATAGGATATTTGAAGAATATAGTCTTTGTAGCAGCTTTACACAATTTCATATCCTGCAATAATTTCTGATGAAAATTAACAAAAACAGCCTACTGCAATCTGAATTGTGTCCTCATGATATTTATATATTGAAATCTGACCCATTATATCAGGATGGACTGTATTCAGAGACAAGATATTCAAAAAAGTGATGAAGACTAAGTGAATTCATTGGGTTGGGTCTTAATACAAGTGATTAAGACAAAATTAGAAAAGACCATATGAAGATATGGGGAGAGGTTGGCCTTCTCTATGCCAAGGAGAGAAGCCTTAGAAACCAATTTTGCTGACATCTGCTGGCCTTTCTATGGGTGAGAAAATGCATGTGTTGTTTAAGCTACCCAATCTATGGTACTTTGTTAGGGCAACCTAGCAAGCAAATACACCAATGTTAGAAGGACAGGTTTTACTGCATTTTTCATTAAACAACCTTTTATCCTTCGAATTTGGCCTTTTCATTTAGGTTCTGGGAGACACCAATAAGTATAGCTGTTGCTTAGTATAGTCTGTTGGAGAGTACAAAGATGCAGGTTAGTGTCCTGGATAAGAATGGATTCTATGCCAAAAATTTTGACTTTGAATGTCAGTTTGTCACCTCTTGTGTAAATTAATTGATTTCTTTTGCCTTGGTTTCTTCACCAATGAAATGGAAATAATAATCTCATTTTTCTCATAAGGATGTGGAAATTAAATGAGTTTAAACACACTAGTACTTTTAAGAGTTCTCAGTACCTAGGAACTAATAAATTATAGCTTTTATTTGTAAATTCTTACCTTTAACATATTATTTGAAGATATTTAACCTTAATAAATAGAATTTTAACAGCCCAGTCAAACAACATGTAGCACCAGAATTTAGGGTTCTGTGATTTATAAAACATATTTTTGTAGACATTGTGTTCTTTTACATCTTTATAATAAAGAGCTAAGTTATTTATCTCTTTATTATCTGCATATATACACATATGTATTTAAGTACTTATACATCTTTATTAAGCCAAGAAGAAGTGATCTCCTGTCAGAGGAAAAACACACATTCATATGCATTGTCAAGTTTCCTGGGGATCCCGAGTCCCTTTATTCAAATACTTCATTCAGTGGGTCTTGAACTATCTTGTAGAAAGAATGAGGCAAATTGGCTATGTAGTCCAGTGTTGATGAATGGCCTACAAATAGCTTCAATTGAATATTTTTCTTTTCATTATTGTATTTTCCTCTTAAATTAGTTCTATAAAGCCAAGGACACACTTTAATGGCATTTCCCTGATTTGAGATTATTGCTTTTATTGCATTTAGATTTTGTTCCCCAAGGGAGTTGCATAACCAACTGCCTTTGCACATTGTGAGCATCTAATCAGTTATAATATGCTAATAAGTTTTAATATGGTGTGGCTTTGTGTTTATGAGCTCAAACCTTATTGTAAATGTCAAAATAATTCAGATCTTAATATATCCCCTGTAGTGATACATTAATAAGGGCCATAGGAGCAAGTACTGTAGGTGGTTATTTCTTAATGGACAAGGATCATTTTGCTATTTGATTTGGAGATCAAAACCCAGAGAGACAATAAGTAGTCAGCATTTTAATTTCAGAATGTGATATTTGCCCTCCCCACAGCAAGGGAGAATTTCCCTTGAACAACCTCATTTATTAATTCTCTATGACAGCACCAAGGACATGATAGTTTTCTTTTTTTAAACTAATGATCATGAAATACATAAATAGATGTATCATATTCATCATTGTAGTTATGTATTATAGTTGCAAAAGTGATCTTTTCCTTCAATAGTCTATCACAACTGCTTTGTAGATAAGAAAATTGAGGTCAAATAGGTTGAGGGACTTTGGGCCATGACTGAGTCAAATCTAGAACACATTAATTTGAATTTGAATCCAAATCTAATTTTAACTGAGAGCTTTAGACTCTACTATTTCTAATAATGATTTGAGAAAAGGGGGATAATTGTTGGATTTTATTGCCTTTTAAAAATATTTGTTTTGGAAAATACATATTATAACAAGTTATATTCACAGAAAGACTCTGGAGCTGAAGCTTTTTTTTCTTTCCTGATGTGCCAGCAAACTCTTATTCCTTATTTCTGTTCCTTCAAGAACTGAATTCCAGAAGGTAGTCTATTGTTAATCTTCATTAAGATGGAGCTTAAAATACAGTTTAGCATGATATCCTCCAGGTTTACCTGTGTTATTGCAAATGAGGGAAATCCCCGTCCTTTTAAAAGCTGGATAGTATTTTGTGTGTACATATACACATTTGTTGATGCTTTCATCTATTGATGGACACTCATTGATTCTGTATCTTGCTTACTGTGAATAATATTCAGTGAACACCCGTGCAGATATTCTTTCAACATACTGATTTTCTTTCCTTCAGATATGTAACCAGAAGTCAGAATGTTGGGTCATATGATTGTTCTATTTTAATTTTTTGGGAAACCGCCTTATCATTTTCCAAAATAGCTGGAGTTCCCACTACCAGTGTACATTATCACTGACAAAGTCCCAGGTTTCTCTTTCTGTGATAATATTAGCTTGATTAGTCATCTCATATGTATATCAAAATCTCATATTATATCCCATAAGCACATACAATTATGATTTGTAGATTTAAAATTATATTAAAATGAAATTTAGCTGACAAACAGTTCAGAGGTGACAAAATTTCAAAAATATTTATATTTTATATCACTACCAGAAGGCAGCACAACTAAGCAATCTCTTTTGGTTCTTTAAACTTTGATTTTTTAATAAAATGAATATATTGGAAAGTATATTGGAGGATCATAGTATTGAACAGGCTAATAAAACCTCCTACTATATCATCCCTTGGGTCTTTTAGTGTATGTGTTTATACTGTGACTTAGTGATTCAAGGAACCATTGCTACCATAACAAAAGGATTTGAACAACTGTCTCTGTGACCACATCCATGATATCCTGGTTGAAGAAGCTTGTGTTGTTTTTGTGTATCTCCATTTCACCAGTGTTGTGAAGCTAATTTTGGGGGAAGCATCTTTTTTTTCTTTTTTTTATGTGGCATCATGCTTTCAGGAAATTTATGAATTAGGCTTGAGCAGGGAGGAAGAGCAGGAAGAAAAGATCGACATTAAACAGATACACTAGGTGGGAGGGAAAGGGAGAGAAAAGGGAAATTGCATGGTAATGGAGGGAGACCCTCATTGTTATACAAAATCACACATAAGAGGTTGCGAGGGGAACGAGGGGAATGGGTAAATAAACAAGGAGAGAAATGAAATACAGTAGATGGGGTAGAGAGAGAAGATGGGAGGGGAGGGGAGGGGGGATAGTAGAGGATAGGAAAGGTTGCAGAATACAACTGTTACTAATAGGGCATTATGTAAAAATGTGGATGTGTAACAGATGTGATTCTGCAATTTGTATTTGGGGTAAAAATGGGAGTTCATAACCCACTTGAATCAAATGTATGAAACATGATATGTCAAGAGCTTTTTAATGTTTTGAACAACCAATAAAAAAAAAAAGAAGAAGTACTGGTATTTTACAAATCATGGGGTCCTGGACTCTTGCCTCCCCATGCAATCCTTTTGGCCTCAGTATTCTATTATGTAAAATAGGTAAAACATGTTAAGCTAGATTTTGTGCCCTCTCCCCAAGCTCCTGAGTGATACTGAAGTAATATAACATGTGTCTAAGAAAGAATTAGCAAAAGAAATGCGAATTTTCCTTCACCCATAAGATTGACAGGAAATCTCCATGTTTTTCAGTAGCCTAACTTCAATATCAGAAGACTAATGTCTGATTCAGACTATACCTCCTCCCAAATATGTCAGTTTTTCTTAAGCCTGGAATGATTCAGCCACAATATGAACTTAGTCTTTCTGTCTCACAGTTGGTTTTAACATCTAGAATATACTTCATATGGTAGATATGAGGCCTTTTGATGGATGATTATTTCTGATATTTAGAAAACTGGTAGGCTGTCTCTTAAAGATTTGTAGCTGCTCTGATAGACAACGAATTTCAGATGCATTTTCTTATTGCTTAAGTTAAGCATGAGTATATATCAAAATGAAGTGCCAAGTGTTACAGAGTAAAAGGAAAGTGAGATTTTTCTCTTTGTGTGATCTCTAAAGATCTCAAATGAATTGTTTGCAAAACAAATTGATTAAATATAATTTATAACAACCTAAGTAAGATTTTTTAAAAATACAATAGAGACTTGGGAATTATTTGGAATTACCTAGAGAGGTTTTTAGTATTTTTAAGCTGAAGGTACAACCTTTTAGGGCAAGCAGACTACTATTGAATTTTTTTTTAATTGTTAATGATGTAAGACTGCTTTATTCAAGCCAGCAGATGACTTCTTTGTTAATAGTGCTGATACAGAATTAAGTTATGTGTGTTTTAAACCAATCCTCTATTCATTTATTTGAAATGAGCTTTCCTGACACTATTAATTATTTTCTGTGAGGAAAGATGAAGGGTCTGGAATATTAAGGATTTGGACAAAAAATGTAATGACATGATATTGACTGACTTGGACCTCTGCATTATCTTTCAAACTGAACTCCCATTTCTGAACATTGTAAAGGCTTATTTTGAAGGTAAAGAATACATAAAAGTTTGGAGGATCACAAAGCAAAAAATATTCTCTTTCCATTAGGCAATGCTTAGATTCCATTAAGGAAGATATTTTCTGATGATGTAAAGCACTATATACAACTAGCAGCCCAAAGGCAAACTTTATTTCTCTTACTTTGACTGCTTATCTTATTTGCAAAAATGTAATTGCTATTTTTCCCAATGTACAAAAATAGAAGTGATTATAATTTTTTTCTTCATTATTATTTTGATTTGAATGTTAGATATCCCACCGGTTTCCTGTGTTATTTCAGAAATATTCAGAGGTTAAATGATTAGATTCTGAGAGGTATAACCTAATCAGACCATCTTGGTTTGAATGGACTAACTAGGTAGTAGCTGTACACAAGTGGAGCATGGCTGGAAGAGGTGGGCCATTGAAGGTGTATCCTGGAAATGTACATCTTCTATTGCACCTTCTCTCCTTTCCCTTTCTTTTCTTACTGACTACCATGAATAAAGTGGTGCTTCTCCACCATGCGGTGCTGCTATGATGTTTAGCCTCAGCTAGAGCCCAGAGCAATGGTGTTGGCCCACCATGGACTAAACCTCTGAAACCATGAGCCCCCCAACTCTTTTCCTTCTCTAATTTTTTCTTGTTGAGGATTTTGGTCACAGTGATATAAAGCTGACTAACACAATTATTATAAAAGACTTTAAAACACAAATTTTTCCAACTGGCATTGAGAGCTCTCTCGACACTATTTACTCTGGTTTCCTTAGGTTAACTAGTCAACCAGATCACTGCCACCAGAGAAGCGTATTGTAGTGCTTTTATGGCAGCATGACACAATTCTTTTGGGAGAAGTAACTTATAGTTGTATAAAAGATAAGAGATCAGTAGAGAAAAAACTCCCTAAAAATATCATGTTAATCAAGTATATAGTACAAAAGGCACTAGATTAGTGTTAGAAACTTTGTTGACTTTGCAATTGAGAGGGAATTAAAAGTTGGTACATATCTTCTTTATGCATTGTTATGAGACTTGAAATCTATACTATTTTTAGTCTTTCAAAGTCATTCACTGCCTCAATTCAGAGACATTCTTTGTAGAGGCATTGTTCCTTAACAGCTAAACTTTGAAATATGTTTTTGTTGGGAAATGATATTATAGAGCATGTTGTGTTTAGTGTGTAAACTATTGAAGAATGTGTTCTGGTTCTTTATCTTCAGATCCATAGCAAATGTGGGTACCGATACACAAAATCCAAGCAATATATTAAATGCCTTTTCCTTTTAGTGGCAAGAAATTTGAGACTGAATTTAGATTTCAGAAATAATAAACAATAGCAGGAATATAATATTGAGAAATAAACGAATATCCCTTTATGAGTGTAATACTGCATGTATTATTTAGTTTCTTATTGCAAAATTTCTTCTGCCATGCAATGACTTTTTTTGGATGTAGCCTGAGATATTCCATCATGATTAAAGAACAAATACACAAATTCTCCCTCCCCCTGAATAACAAAAACCAATAAACAAATAAAACCTTATACTACTCCTGCTGGCTTGGTCCCTCTGTTGGCTTCCTGTTGCTTGCTTCCTGTTGTTCTTCCCCTAAGCAGACTGTAGGCAGGCTGACCATCTGCTGCTAGGTCACAGCTGCCTCTTCAAAATTATGATCTTGTTTTTCCGTACAATTTCTAAATGCCTGAATATTGCTATATGTTGCTTTTACCACCTGCTGAAAAGCTGACAAAACAGGTCTCTAGTTGGAAACTTTGGTTTTCAGTATTTTTCTAAGACACATAAATCTCACTGCTTATTTTCTAGGCATGTATAATATACCCAGAGTTTTTTCCTACAATCTTCTATATGCTAAACTCAAGTCCTCAAGTAAGTGCTTGAGAACATTCCCATATTATAGATCATATTAAGTCACACATCTATGGTACTAACTCTTTGTTCTGCCAATGAATGTGAAGTTCTTATAAATATATTTTTAAGTTTTATGTTTTCATTTATCAATATGAAGCTTGGACTCAGCACTTCTGAGTTACAATATGAACATAAGTTTTAAAAGCAGCCAGAAAAGCAATGGAGCATGAGAAGTCTTTGTGTGTATTAAAAGAATATTGCAGGGCAGATCTCCTGAGATAGTCTAACTCTGGAAAAGCTTGCATGGGTCTTTCATAAAAGCTCTCTTTGGTCAAAATCTCTAGGATCCTCAGGTTTCTGGGGAATAGGCTTTACTAATAATGTTGTATAGAAGAAAACCATAATTGTCTATTTTGAGATTTAACATTTTCTCATCTTGTACTTCACAAAATTCAAGGCTATAACACTAAATTTTTATTTGATAAAATCTGAGCTAAAATAGCCCAGAAACATTACATTCCAAAGATCTTTTATAGGAGTAGAGCTTAGAGACTCTAGAACAGCTACACTTGATAGAAATAGAATGACAGACTCCTAGGTAATTCTGAATATTTTAGTGATCACACACACATATACGTATATATGCATATATATATATATATATATATATATATATATATATATATATATGAAAAGAGACAGGTACATTGTAATTCTAACATACAGGATATATATATATATATATATATATATATATCTCACTCTCTCTATATATATATACACCATGTAATTTTAATAATGTTTTGTTTACTTTCATGTAGCTAAATAATTATTCAACATAGAATATAGAATTACAATCATTCAAGTGGTACATTACATTCTTTTCTTTGATAATTCAGTATATTTTATACTTACAGAATGTCTTAATTAATGTTAGGGATATTTTTAAGCACTCAAAAGCTTCATGTATCTAGTGGCTGCTGAACTGTATAGAGCAATTTGAGAGGATGACTATCTATCATATCCCTTATATGCTCCTTTCAAAAAAAAGGAAAAAAAAAAGAAAAGAAAAGAAACAAAAGAAGCTATCTCCAATGTATTTGACTGGGGATAGATGACTTTTGTGTGGTTGAATACCATGTCAGTAACAAAATTGTGTTTTCTTTGAAAACTTGGGAGCTATGTACTTGTGAGTTGTAAGATTTCCCTCTCCCAGTTAGGGTGATGAAAATGAGAATTACTTCAATCATCCCAGTAATTACTTTCAGAGGCACTATTTGGGTAATTAATGCCTCTGACAGGATTCAGGCTGTCAGACCATTTTAAGATCATGCATATCCTATGAGACTTGAAATATCTGACCAAATTTTAGGTTATTTACTTAGAGAATTCACTGTGAAAGGATCCAGGGATTTAGCTCATGGGTAGAGTATAAGCTTGGTATGAAGGAGGCCCTGGGTTCTATTATCAGCACTACCAAAACAAACAAGCAAAACAAAAACCACAGAGGGTTCACTGTAATAGAAATTGACTTGGTAGGGTGCATTTAAATCAGTTAAGGATCAAGCTTTTTTTGCAAAGGCAATTTGTAAATAACAAATTTAAATATAAAATGAAGAGAATGCAATAAGGAGTTAAATAAGGAGTAAAAAAATAAGGAGTAAAAGTAAACTTATTCTATGAAAAGAAAAATACTAAATTTAATGGCGAAATTCCCTTGGAAAACCACACAACTTAACATCTTATTTTTTCCAAGTAGCATGACCTCTTTAAAAGCTCTCATCTCATTTCCAAAAGGAAATAGAAAATCAATGAAAGCATCAACAAGTAAAGTAAGCCAGGTGCTTCAAAAAGGAAATAGAAAATCAATAAAACACCCAGCAAAGTAAGTTCTATGGTAACATTTGTAAAGGAAATTAATATACAGTAGAAGGAGAAAGTGTGTGTGTGTGTTTGTGTGTGTGTGTGTGTGTGCACATGTAGATAAAATTTAAAGAATGACTTAATGTTAAAAACATTACAGAAGAGTTAATCCCATAGAAAGTTCATGCTGTGTTGTTTTCTTGGTTTGCTTTTGAAGCAAAGGACTAGAATAAAGATTAATGAAGCATGATATAATTAGTTATTGGATATTTGATTGCAACTTAGATTGTATTTATCCCTACTGATCTTTCTCATTCTAATATTTTACTTGGATTGAGTTTTGATGAAAAACTAGGTATAAGAGAGCGAAATCTAAAAATTTCATTCTCATTGATCTTTCTACTATTCAGAACCATTCTGTCAAAATGTTACTTTTGGATATTTCTTCAGTTTAGCAACAGCATAAATCTTCCTACTCTTTCATCCACATAATTTTTAAATTTTTTTAAGTTGTTGATGGACCTTTATTTTATTTATATGCAGTGCTGAGAATTGAACTCAGTGTCTTGCACATGCTAGGCAAGTGATCTACCACTGAGCTACAACTCCAGCCCTCATCCACATATTTAAAGGACACAATGTCAGCTAGCTTTCCTAAGACTCCATATATTTATAGAATAAGGCTTAACTTATGAATAAGAATCTAATTCATTTAAAATAGCTTTTAATCTACATAATTTATAATGACTTTTAAATTACCTCTAGATATTATTAGATGGTAAAACCTTTAGGATTATGAAATTGCATTCTGAGTTTAATGTAGATAGTATTTTAGTTACTTTGATACTATAGGATGGGCAATAAAATTAATGTATCCTGAAAAGATTTTTTTAAGATTCTCATTTTAATGAGGAAAATGGAGAAATTAAGTTTTAAAGATGCATTCACCTTTTAAAATAAACTTTTCATTTTAGAATAGTTTTTATAGAAACATTTTGAGGTAATACAGAATTTCCATACCTTACACCCACTTCCCATATTATTATCATATTACTATGATAATTTGTAAGAATAAATGGACCAATAGTGACACATTATTCCTTTAAAAGTCTAAACTTTATTCAGATTTTCTTAGTTTTTATCTAATATTGTTTTTTTCTATTCCAATATTCCATTCAGGCACCACGTTACCTTAGTGGTTATATTTCCTCTTGGGCAGAACTGTTTCTTAGACTTTCCTTGTTGTTGATGACCTTTGACAGTTCTGAAGATTATTGGTCAGATATCCTATAGATTTTCCCTCAGTTGGGATTGTGTGGTGTTTTTCTCAGTTATAATGAGATTGTGAGTTAGGGAGAGGAAACCATAAAGTGCCATTTTCATCCCACTACATTGAGGGTATTTGCTATCCACATGAATAATCCTTGTTGATGTTAACTTTGATTACCTGGCTGAGAATAGTGTAGGGAAAGTTTCTTCCATGTAAAATTATTCTGTTCTTTCCCCCTTTTCACACTACTGTTTAGAAATCAGTCACAATGTGTATAG
This sequence comes from Ictidomys tridecemlineatus, assembly GCF_052094955.1. Taxonomy (NCBI): domain Eukaryota; kingdom Metazoa; phylum Chordata; class Mammalia; order Rodentia; family Sciuridae; genus Ictidomys; species Ictidomys tridecemlineatus. Next base: position 27,894,077 of record NC_135490.1, read on the forward strand.
CCCACATTTACAGAGTGTGGGGAGTTCTGTTTCACTTCCTTGCAGGTGGGTTATCTACATAAATTGAAATTTTGCATTGGAAATTCATTGCTGTTTGTTTGTTTTCAACGCATGTACTTGTGAACATATATTTTGTACTTTGGGATATACTCTTACTCCGTGTTATTTACTTTATTTCTCAAATTATTTCAGCTTTGTCTGCTGTGTCCCTTTGACAGTCCATATCATTATGTGGGTGTGTGCTTTAAGGTTTTGAGCGTCTTACTTTCTGGCAGTACAAGATGCTCTAGCATTCTCTTACATATTTTCTACCCCAAGTCTAAAATCTGCAATTTTCCCAGAGAACACTCTTCCCTGTTAATTCAGAATGGTTATGGAAACCAAGATTTAGGGGCTTCATAGACTACTGGGTGCCACTGTTTCTAGGATTCTCTGTTGGCAGAACAGAAAATGTAGACATGTCCTTTATTTATTTTTTAATATCTGTTTTCCTGTAGGTTTAGGCTCTATGTTAGGCACAAAGACGGTATATTACTATTACTCTCTATTTGTGTGCTCCTTGTTTTAATGAGATGCTACTTACCATCTCTTTGTAGGAACCTTATTTTTTGGGTAGAGTCACAATTTGTCTGTTTGTTGTCTTAAATGGTGACAGACAGTCCTATTTGAAATAATGGCCATTTAACATACAAAGGATAATGACAGATATTCATATCTGTTTTTATAAATGCAAACACAAAAGCAAATTAGCCTAAACTGTGAGGTGAAGTTCAAGAATGGATAAATCATTTTAAACTAATAAACACTTCATAAAGTCAAATTTTTTCACCTTGAGAGTTTTCAGAAAACAAATTTTAATCTAACTCATGTTGTGCCATGTACAATTTTGCTTACTATGATATGGGGTTGCTGCTTTACCAAAGATAAATAATCATGCCTCTTTTTTCACAGCATACTTAAACTAGTCTATGAAGTATCATTCCTCACACTACGATAGTTATTTATTTAAATTGTTTCACAATTTTTTATCTTTGCTAAAAAAAAGAAAAGAAAAGAAAAGAAAAAGAAAAGTCAAAATCCTAGTGTCTTACTTCTGTGAGGCCAATTTGTATGTGTCTTTTCATTCTGACACCTAGGATGACGGAGTAGCTTCCATGCTAATAAAGTTCTGATGATGATGAAGGGATGGCATTCGTGCAAGACAGGCTGAGTTCACTGCAATCATATGTAAACCTTCTGCTTGGATGTAGAAAGTGTCATTTTGTGCTCTCATTCTCTGGCTATAGTCCATCTCATGAGTCAGAAAGGGCTATATACTCCTTCTGTAGGAGGCACATGAAAGTCATGTGAAAACTGATAGGGATATAGACACAAAACATGGAAAGTAGGCGAAGAGTTGAAAAAATTGTCCACCTCCCAAACTGTTTATATTTGGGATCATGTTTAGCTGTATATTTCTGGAAAACCTAAGGAAAAAAAGTGGCTCAAAATAAGATGGAAGGTAAGCCAAGGGTGATGACATAGCCTATAATCTCAGTAACTGGGGAGACTGGGGCAAGAAGATCCCAAGTTTGAGGCCAGCCTCAATAATTTAGTGAGACCTGGTTTCAAAATGAAAATGAAAAGGGCTGGGGATGTAGCTCATTTGTGTAGTACCCCTGGGTTCAATATCCAGTACTGCAAAGAGAAAAACAAATATCAAGGTAGAAGTTTATTTCTGTTTTGTTCACAAAAGTTCAGATAAGTGACTGATGGTCAGTATACTAATCGAGGACTGAAGCTCTGTTTACCTTGTCTCTCAGTTGTGTGGGACTCATGGTTTAAGACACTTCCAGGGACTAGTATGAAGGAAGAGGTTGAAAAGGATATGCACTTTTTTTTTTCCCTCAGAAGGATCTAGAAAACTGCTGAAAAACAATTTTATGTATCTTTCACTAGCCAGAATACAGCCATATCACTATATTTAAAAGTGCCAGATAGCATCATAAATACAGTCTTTATTCTTAGTGTCAATTTGTTTAGTTAAAATTTTTATTATTATGAAAGATGTAGAGAAAGAGTTGGCAAACTTTTTTGAATTAATCAGAGTCAGGAGAGTCAGTGACTTAGGGTAATCAAAAAAGACCAAATAATAAGCAAGAATATGTAAAAGAAATCCATAAAATAATAGTTCATAGTACAAAATGCAATGAAATAACAATAGACTTTTACAGAAGAGAGATATGCTTGGAAGATGGAAGTAACTATTTTTGAAGAAAATAGTTACAGATTAAGTTCTCAAAATGTTAAAGTTTGCTATTTTTTTTGTACTATTGTCAAAATAGTGATCCATTTTAGTAATCTTAAGTCAACTAAAAACTTCCCTGAACTTGTTTCAGTTTTTCTTAGCATACTTAATTTTTATTTGTTTTAAGAAGTTGATTTCCTCTGGTATTCTAATTAAATTAATAAGAAAGGATCTGTGAAATTCCTGAAGTAGGCTTAGCTCTTCAGGTATTTTCTAAATAAATTAATAGACTTGAAAATCAGAGAAGAGAGGAGAAGTTAGGTAGAAAACTGCATTATGTGCTCTGTATAGCTAGGGAATTTAAGGATGTACTACATGCCAAGACATTGATTAGGATGGTGACTATGAGTACACCTTCTAATAAAGGCAAGCAAATGTTGGTTTCAAAATAAAAGAAGCATATTAGAGCACACAGGAATTTTATACTGAGAATTTCATTTATAATGTTTTACTTGGCAGAATTTTTATGTGCATAGCTACATATATATGTTCCATGTCTATGAGACTTTTGCTTCAATACTTATTCCTCATCATTTATAAATGCTTTTAAACTCAGATCTTAGTATTTCTGAAGTGTTCGGGGATATCTTTAAAGTAAGTGTGTGTGTATGGGTGGTGTCTTGTGTATTTTAAATGGTGTTTGAGAATGTCATTTCTACTTACTTATTTTAAATAGAAGTATGATTACTAGGAGAACCAAAACAATCATCAGGTTAATTTTAAAAACCATTTATTTATTTTGTTCACCCTTTCTCTTTTAATTTTTTAAGTATTATTTTACTTTAGCATGTTATATGAATGCAAAAAAATCTAGAATTATCCATTTGGGACCTTTAGAATGGCAGCATCAAAGGAATCCAGGGAAATATATTCTATGAACATTTAATAACTCCACCATAATGACTTAGTGCATATTTCCACGCTTATACATTATGAAATACAGCATTGGGACCATAGTTGAAAAGGTTAAAATCATAAAAATTGAAAAATATATGATATTCAGAGATCTATATTACAGTTATGTGAGATACCTGGTTCTACATTGATAGAGCTGGGATGATTGGGATTATTTAAATATTGATACCTTAGTTTTTAATAAGGATAGTCTAAAAAGTGATTATTCAGTATTTGAGATGACCATATAATTTGTGTTTTTGACTTTTGTTGTATATTATTGGGGATTGAATCCAGGGCTTCACACATACTAGGCAAACACTCTCCCACTGATGTATGTACCCAGCCCAAGATGGCCATATAATTTTAAATGCTTTTAAAATTTTCAAGCTCAATTAGCAGCATATCAGTGTGTGAAATACTCTTAGTAAGCATTGTTATAAACTCATGGTCTGTGTTTCAAAAATAGCTTGAATGAATTCTTTTCAACTACAAGTGTTTCAACAGTTTTCTTTTTTGCTTCTCTGACAAAGGCCTTTGGAACTATCAGCCTCCCTCCACCTATTTTCTTTTAAAAGCTGTGATCAGGAAAATGAGAATTTCTCTGCTCCTTTGATTCTGTGGTTGATGGCAGCATTTATAAGGTATATAGCATGTAGGATTGTTCCAAATTCTTTCCTATAATATCCTTTTTTGCCAAATAGTTTGACTTTGCAAAAACATTGCATTATTGGAATGATGCCCAATATTAGTCTTTCCCCAACTTTAAATTGAGGAGGCAAATATGTGGAATAATGCTCAGGGCCATTTGCAGTTCAAAGTACTTTAGATCTTCCATCCAGCCCCACAGATTCTAAGCCTCTGCCACAGTTTCAGCAGCATACTCTGCTTTTTTGACAGCAGGAATAGCTCTTTGGCCCACTTTCTCTTCTAAACTTTAGTTAAACTTCAAACTCTTTTGCTTTTTTTCCTTTTTTTGCTAAAGCAAGTGATCACATGCTGAGTAAATAATCTATAGCCCATGATCTGCTATCCTGTCAGGCTTGTTAAACAGACTCTAAACCCCCAATGTGGGAAACCTGCCTGATGAGCATTCCCAGGTAGGTCTCCTAACTGCCTCCCCCACTGGTAGCCATCACCATCGCTTCCATACGTGCAGAACTCCCTCGCAGCACACTGACTATATTTGGAAGAACTAATTGGTGGTTCTGGTGTCTTTGTTAGGAAAAAGTGACACTTTTTGAAGTTAATAAAAATCTCTTCAGCTACAGCCTTTTATCAGATGTAACAAAACATTGTTTGAACAAATATGCTCTCAGTAGTAGTGACAGTTCGTTTCTGCTTTTCCTAGCCATCAACATCTTAGGAGAGAAAATAGTAGGAGAAGTTCCTTAAAGGCATAAAATTAGTTTCTGAATATGACAGTTTTTGATAGAAATTTCTTTTCAAATCAATAACCCAATTAATTTAGGTTCCCATTGGATCTTATTAGCATTTTTATAATGCATACTTAATATCTTTTTCAATTTTTCTTAAGCAACCATGAATATATATTGTGATTCTGTTCAAATATTTTTCATTATACCATTGACTCTTTTGGAGGGAAGAAGTATATTTATGGAAGATCACAATTAAGAAAGTGATTTTTGTTATTCAGGTTTTACATCCACATAACTAAAAGAGTTTCTCTTTTGTGCTTATTAATAGAATTTTCTGGAAAGGCAGTGGGGGATGGTGGGGGGAAAATGAAGTATCATACTTTTGGGAAATATTTTATCTGAACTCTAGTACAAGTAGGCTATAAAAATTTGTTGCTCACCATTTGTAAATGTTAGTATATGTGTATACTTTTTCAGTGAAAAACACCATGTATTGCAGACAGTGTAACATCAAGCAGTGGCAGAAGTCACTTATTTCTCTCCTTCTCTGATATTAGTCGTCTATTCTCCAGTCACCTGGGTAACACAAACCTAATCAAAATAGATCGTACCTTTAATCCTTTTTTAAAAAAGGAACTTGGATGCTACTTTTGATTATATTACAATGCTTTTCTGTTATGTATGATTTTGACAACATGGGAAGATGTGTCAGGTCTCCTTATATAAATCTATCTGCTATGCTATTTTCCAGGAGTTTAAATTTCACTTTTTTAAATTTACATTTTTTAAAATGGTAGTAGGAAATATTAAGTGGTCTTATTATTTTGTTTTGTTTTTAGCTTAAAGAACTTCGAAATCCTATTCATCAGATTTTCAGCGTATAATCAGAAGTGATACATGAGACCAATGAGTGTGAAACTGCTATTTTAGTAGTATATATATTAATCTGGTAAAGTTAATAAGTATAAAGATTGATGTCCATCTGTCTTATGAGAGGCAATATTTTTAAAATATGTATACTAATAAAGTGTGTTAGTGTTAAAACCTCACCTTTTTCTTTGTTTGCATAAATATGTCAAAACAAGTATTAAATGAAATAATGTACAGTGTTCAGTTGATTAGAGAACAGTAACTCAACCTGACACTTGATTTTAATGGTCAAAATTTCAATTTATTACCTTTTTATAATCTCAGTAAAATTTGCTAATCTTCGCAAGTCTTCTGAGTATTCCATATAATAGAAATGATTTGTTTTGAAGTGTTAAGTATAAGAGTACATCATGATGAATTGTTATGGTTAGGATATGAAGTGTCCCCAAAAGCTATTGTTACTGCAGGAACAGTCAGAGATGGAAAGATCGGATTATGAAAATTCTAACCTAATCAGTCTGCCCTAGCTTGAATGAATTTACTGGGTGGTAAATGGCTAGAGGAGGTAGGTCACTGGGGCCATGCACTGGAAAGGAATCTCTTCCTTGTGCCCAGCTCCTTCTGGACCTGCCATGTCCCCCACTGGGCCCTTCCACCATGATATGCCATCTCACCTTGAGCTCAGGACAATGGCGTCAACTGTCTCTAAACTAAGACCTCTGAAACTGTGGAGGGAAATAAACTTTCCCTCCTTTTAAATTGTTCTTGTCAGATATTTTGGTCACAACAATACAAAATCTGACTAAAACATGTACCCTATGTAAGATCTTTGTGACTATGAAATTTTTCTCAAAGAATTAAGGTTTTAAAATACTCTATTTCATTTTTGTTCTGTTCAGACTAAATACCAAAACATATATTAAGTTAGAATTACATATAGATGCTTACGATTGGGAATTTAAGTCTTATTGGGTTTCTGGTTAACTTTTTCTCTGCTGTGACCAAAAGACCTGCCAAAACCATTAGAGTAGGAAAAGTTTATTTGAGGATCATAGTTTTAGAGGTCTCAGTCCGTAGATAACTGGCTCCATTTCTCAGAGCCTGAGGTAAGGCTGGACATCATTGCAGAAGTATGTGACAGAGGAAAGCAGCAGGGGATAAGGGATCTAGCAAGCAGAGAGTTCACTCAGCTCAACAAGGACAAAATATAAACTCCAAAAGCATGCCTGAGAGACCCACCTCCTCCAGTCATATCCTACCTGCCTACAATTACCACAAAGCTAATCCCTACCAGGGGATTAATGCACCTTTAGATTAAACATTTTATAACCCAGTCATTTGATGTCTAGACTTTCTGCATTTTTGTCTCACACATGAGCTTTTGGGGGCACAAAACATTGGGGTTAAAATAGGGTTTGGCAATTTTTTTTTGTAAAGTTTCAGAAAAAATATTGTACACTGCAGGCCACATGGTCTCTGCTCCACCTCCTTTGCTGCAGTAGTGAGAGAATTGCTATTGACAATGTATGAATGAACTGGCATGGATGCATTTAATAAAACTTTACTTACACAAACAAGATGTAACTGGATTTGGTTTATGGGATATAGTTTGCCAACCCTTAAATTAAAATATACTTTGAGAACCTAAGCACATACATTAAATGTAAATGTTTATGTGGTTTTTTTTTGAAAAGATATTGTTTCCAAAACTGAAATGTCTTAGCAGTTGAAAAGATAGAAGTTGCTTACTCCTAAACTCCATTTTTAGGAAATAGATTGTATTTATATCTCTTTTCTCACAAATAGGGTTCTGGTGGTAATTAAAATTGAAAGCTGTGCTAGTGCATCAGAGTTTCCCCATATCAGTGTTTAATTCTTTTTCTTCTCATGGTGGATGTGGAAGAGAATATTATTTGTATAACACACTTAAAAATGTGAATGAAGCTGCTCATAAATGATGGAAACAAAACTCCAAATTGTTAGATTCCTTCCACTGTTCCCAGGATGCTTAGAAGGATGTAAATCACTCTCCTGAACACCATAGTTAAAAGTTTTGCCTTAGATGGAGTAACTTGAGAATTTTTTAAAGTAGAGGATGGAAACAGGAAAACAAACGAACAAAAACAAGAACAACAACAAAATCCTAAAAGGGAAACTAGAGATTTGACTTTAAAAAAAAAATTTTTTAGTTGTAGGTAGACACAGTATCTTTATTTTTATTTATTTATTTTTTATTTAATGCTGAGGATATAACCCAGGGCCTGACACATGCGAGGCAAACCCTCTACCACTGAATTAAAACCCCCTGACTATATTTTTTCAGTTCAGAGAATTCTTGCTCTATTCCTACTTGTCATCAATTCATTTGTCAGTCCCCTCCTTCCCTCCCTCCCTTCGTTCCTTCCATCTGCCAGTTCTTTGAAGACTTGAGTTCCCTCAACTTCCCAAGAAAATGAAAGTTAAAAACATTCTCCAGGAATTGCTATAGTCTCCTGAGAGGACACAGTATGCTATCTTGGTGAATGCAGTAGACCTAATTTGAGAGATCAAGGTTGTTATTCAAACTCTGCCTTCAGTGTTTTGGTGACTTTAGACAATTCATTTAAACCCATGAGTTATTCATGTCCATTTTTATAGAGAAACTTGGAAAAACAACATGTTTTCTGAGGTTTTATTCAAGATTAATATTTTCATATTATATCCATGTTTTAAAATCTGAGATAAGGCTCTTTTTCTGGAGTATTCCCTGTCCTGTGAGACTTTTCCCTTTGTAAATTGTTATTTATAAAATAACAATAGCAATGATCTCAGCTATTTCTAGAAAGAAATAGCTGAGATCATTGCTCACTTTCTTCTAGAAATATGTAAAAACATTGTACATAGCATCTCTTCATTAATTCTCAGAAACTTTATTGGTCACAGAAAATTTCATAGGCTGCTGAAACAAACAAAACAAAATTTCAGTGGCTTGCCAACTAGGGATGTATTTCTCACAAACACTTCATTTTTTTTTGATTGAGGTGACCATAGATCAGTGACTGTCTGCTACAAGCATTAAGGGAACCAGCAATTTTTACCTTGTGGCCTCCAGAGATGAAGGAATAGGAAATAAAGCTGGAAGATTGGGATGAGGCTTACAACACTTTTGTTTACATTCCTTTGACTGAGGGCTCTACATAACTTTAAGTGTGGCTGGGATGTGTAATCTAGCTGTTTGCAGAGAGGAAAAGGAAACAAGACTAGGAGGGTAAGCAGTGTTTTCTCTTCCAGAGCTGAGAAAACAGGCTTTGTAAGCAACTGATGTTTGTATGTACATGTGCTTCCTACTTGGTGTATGCACTGCCAGATCATCTTGTCATACTCAAGGAGAAACACAAGGGGAAAGTATGCAGAAACCTCAGAATAAAATTAACTATAATCCCTGAAATCTGAGAAATCACCAGAACACTGGTAACAGATAGGACTGAGCTTGGGTTTCAAGACTACAACTGTGATTTGAAAACTTTCAAAGACAACAGCCATTAAAGAATACATTGTAGATAAAATCATGTTTAATTGTAGAGATTTTACAGACAGGTTTTCATGTCAGCTGCCAGAGCACTAAGTGTTAGAAAACAAGTCTTCTATAATAGAATGAATCAAAATGGTTTAAAGGTGAACACAATGATTATCAAGTATGTATTTGATTTAAAAGATCCATACATTGGTACATACATACACACATGCCCAGGCATATTCTATACCCTTATGCTTTCTCATGCTTTCAAACTCTGTGCTCATATGAAGAATTCTTTCTTATATATTTTCCTTTCCCCCTAACTTCAGTATTTATGGTGTATGATAAGCACAGAGGTTATCAGAAACATTTTTGAAAATTATGAAGGTAAGCAATGAAACAAAGTGTTCTTTTAAATTAAGGTTACAGTTTGTGAGCTACTTCTAATAACCCTATTATTTTATATGAAACAAATGAAAATAGCACCAAATATATACAAATGACACAGGTTATTACTTCAAATTATTTTATTTTATAGATTATTATTTCAGATTATTTAATGTTTGAATGATGACATATTATTTCTTCAGAAGTATTATATATTGTGGGACAGCTGACCATCAAAACTTATTAAATTCTCCAGTCCAAAGCATAGGATACAACTCATTTGTTTTATCTCTATATGTGTTATTTAAACCGTTTTCTAGTGACTAGATATTGTCACTGGGATGTGTGGATCTTAACAATGAACTAAGCATTACATGATTTTCTAATAATCTGTGACTGTTTCATAACATTTATGCCATAGGTTATCAGAAAATGGTATTAATGTTCTTTCTCAAAATAACATTCATAAAACTCTCAAATTGCTTTTTAGCTCAACCTTTTATTTGATACATTCAGATAATGCTTATTGGAGTTTTCTTTTGTCAAAATTGAGACATTTGAGTTTACCCTAAGCTGTATCAGAAAAGTTGGGCAGCTTTTATATTCAAGAGACATAGGGATATAAAAACAGTACAGTGTGCCTCTTTGTCACTGTATTCATCATCAGCTCCCTCTTCTAACTTGCACACTCACAGGTGTCTCTGTCCTCTTCCCTAATGTGTCCCAAACATCTGGGGCAGTGCTTGTCACCTACTAGTGATTTTCTATCTCTCATATATGTAGATGAGAAGCTACTGGGAACATTTCTGAGAACTACAGATGTAAGCAATGAAACAAGTTTTCCTCTATATTTTTAAGGGTACACTTTGAGAGCTACTTCTAATAATCCTGTTAATTTGTATAAAACAAATGCAAACAGTATCAAATATATATGATATCACTGGGTCAGGTGTGCCTCTCTCTGTTTCTATTAATATATTCCTTTAAAAATACACATAAAGGAATTTATGTATGAATAATTTACTAGCCTCTAATTCTAAATTAAAATATGAATCTAAATACAAATATTACTTTTTTGGACTTTACATAGAATTAGTCTTTTTGTTCCTCACAACAACAGCAAATGTGTCACCCCAGCTCTGTCCTACATTTAGTTAGTTAATAGCTCTGACGACTACAGGCTGCCTTCATCAAAGTTACACCCTGTCTGCTGAGTTTGAAGATCTCATATTCAGCAATCTTTTATTCTTCTAGTTACCAGACTCCTACTGTTGAACCAACTTTCTAAGTATTTACTTACTAATGTACTACATTCCAAATTAGTTTGAAAAAAGACAAATCTTTCTTTATGAAGTCTTATCAAATCCTTTTGGAAGCCAGGTAAATATAAGCAAATTCATATGCAGTTGAATTTTACTTTTATTTCCACTTCATGTATTTGTGTTTTTGCTAAGAAATTTGTTTTTCATTTAAAGTGTGTCAAGATTGTCCAATTTCAAGGAAGTGTAGCATTGTGCACATCTCATGTTTCCTCATTTTCCATTAATTTTAATGAAAATGTAAATTAGTTTAATAAATAAACACCAAGAAAATCTTTGAAGGGGATGGTACTGGCAGAAAATATACCAATTTAGAATGCAAATAGGGAGATAACTTGAAGGCTTTGCTTTCTCCAGTTTCTTTAATACCGTTTGTCTCATTCTAAGCTTCTTCCCCCTAAAACACTGTCTCCCTTAGGTGACTGAATGACAGCTGGTATAACCCTACCTTCCGTGGTACAAGTTCTGACACAGTCACTGACATACTCTACAGTAGTAATTTTCAACCTTGCAGCATGAAATCCAAAATCAGTATGGTTGATTAAACCATCTTTATTATTATTATTTCTAAAACCAGAACATTATAGTATAGGATGGAATGGGATAGACTAGTCTAGTATGAAAGAGAGTTTGAAATATCAGGATACAGCTATGTAGTTAGGCTAAGGCACGGCTTCATTAAATAATTGCTTGAGTTGATTAATATCTATATATGTATCATGGAGTTAACAAGGAGAATGTTGCTCTTAACAAAAAAACCTATGAATATGGGTTTTAACATTTCCTTGAACTTCCTGAAATTATATGTATATTAGTGGTTATATATATTTCATATATACAAGATTATATATACAGAAAAAACATGGTACAAATATGTAAATATACAGTATATGCATAGACATGTCCATTCTTGTTAGAAAAGTTTATGACTGGGAGTGGTTGTGCCCACCTGTAATTCCAGTGACTTGGGAGGCTGAGTTAGGAGGATCACAAGTTTGAGGTCAGCCTCAGCATTTTAGCCAGACCCTGTCTCAAAATAAAAAATAAAAAGGGTTGGGGATGTGGCCCAGAGCTATAGCACCCCTGAGTTCAAGTTTCTGTACAAAAAGGAAAAAAAATGTTTATGAATCAGAAATTTCTAGGGGCAATTGGTATCCAATGGCTCCTTTTTATACCACAGAAAACAATATTTTGCTGGTTTAATTTTGAGAATTGTTAATATTAAAATAATTTATGAACTCTATGAGCTTGCAGAAAAAAACTTATTAAGGTAATGCCTTCCTTGTGACTTAGAATTCAAGAACTTGTTGGATATCTTTTATATCTATTTCATCTCATTGAACCTGAGAGATTTACTCATTTATAATTAACATTAATTTAAAAATATATATTTATATTTAGGTGAAGATGGACACAATACTTTTATTTTTTTATTTTTATGTGGTGCTGAGGGTTGAACCCAGTGCCTCACATGTGCTAGGTGAGCACTCTATCACTGAGCCCTAGGCCCAGCACTAGCCCCCTATAATTTAATGTGAATTTTTTTAAGTCCTCGATATTGGACATAGTTCTAGTTGATTTTATGATCCTCACATAAACTGTGGTAGGGGAGGATTTATTATCCCCATATGAGGAAACAGAGGCTCAGTGAGTTTATGTCTGTTCATTTGCACGCACACACTCACCAGCCTGGAACCAGACAAAGCTGGATATAGAATCTATGTCTTCTCAATATAAGATCAATGTGTTTTCTGGGATGCATGTGAATTAAATGGGTTTCTAAGGGAGGAAATACTTTAATTGTGGCTGTCATGCTTGTTGCACATTCCATGTTCAGGTTGTAATTAGTGCCACTCAGTCAGGTGGGTGCACCGCTCCACTTCATACCCCACCTCCAGGGTATCTGTTAGTTTATTGTGGAACTAGTACACATTCAAATGTAAAAAGGAGCTCCACTAGAAATTACTATGATCCCCCGCAAATCTGGTTAGATGGCTACCACAAATGACCCTGAAGTGTCTTGTTGATTCTCTTTAGGATGTCTTAGAGCTATAAGAAGAGCAAAGCTTTACTTGAATTTTCTGGTTTTATTATTTGGATAACTCATTTTGTAATGTATTTATATGTGAACTTACTAGTGCAATTCTATAGTTTTCTTCTGGTGAAATGTGTCCTTGTTTCAAGATGTCTTAATAAAATAAACTTAAGAAATCATAAAAGAATTAGCTACCTGTAAATACTTGATTCATTGACATATGATCATTGTATCCAAGAATTATTCTAACTTGCAGTATAGATGTTTTAGGAAATTACTGAATGAGTTTAATTAGGAATTGCATATAATTTTCTTCATTAATTTTAAAGATAATATAAATCATTATCATATTGAGAATAATTATTGGAGTAAAAAGAAAAGGCTTGATTCTTGGCTATGTGATTCAATAACTTCAAAATTTCAGAATAACTAATTTATGTCTTAAGTCCTGATTGTTCTCATTTATAAAAGCATAAACTAGTTTCCTCTATAACCACTTTGGAGAAATGCTATAAATACTAAATAAGATCGTATGCAAGATCTTTGGAAACCATAAAGTACTTATAAAATGTATGTGTATATGTTGTATATGTATATTTACAAATATGTGAAATTTTTATGTCTTCTTTCATATACATTAAAGTTTGAATTCTTTTCATAAGTAGTAGAATTTTAGCTCACACACTTTACAACTTAAAATAAATATATAGAAATTCCCCTAATAATTATTTTAAAAATCCATCAAGAATAACTTACTTCATGTGGATGTGTTCTAAAAATGTCCTGAAGATGGCACAATAAGTACATTTTGGTGGAAACATCATGAAAGTAGAGGTTATATGAAAAATATATTTGAGGTTAAAACACTAAATTTAAAATAAGCCTTTTCTAAGTTTGTGGAAAAGAAATTTTCTGAGCCTTTTAACCAATGCCCATTGTTTTAATGTTACAGAAATCATTTGTTTGATTGTGCCTTCAGGAGTATTACAAACAGGTAGCTAGTCAGAAAACCGATATAGTCAGATGTTACTGACAAAAGTCAGGTTAGTTTATGTTGTACAGTTTTATCAATAAATTTACCCTTGCAATCGTAAAACATCTGATAAGCTCATCTGTTATCTTCTGCATAATGTACAATCTGCATCTAAATGCCAGTTTTTATTAGACACATTATGGGGATAAAACCTGGCAGAGAAAAGAAATTAGTTGAAAAATAACAGTTTTATTAAAATGTAAAATTTGGTAGGACTTACTAATAGAAAAGAAATATTTGCAAGTTTCATTATTTCTGTGGGATCACATGCTTATGTTTTTAAAAAATATACTACATTATGCCAGCTGTATATTCCACAAAGCTAAAGTAGAATGTATGAAACTACAGATAGTAGAAAAATGGGTTCCTTGGGAAATACGTGGTGTGAAAATATATCTGCTGTGTTTGAGTATGAGAGGTCATGGCTCTCAGCCATTTCTTTAACTTGCCTGTTTCTACATGAATCACACTTAAACACTTAGTGTTCATAGTGTAAACTTTTGCCTATTAAGAGTTTAAAATCTGAATATGATCCATAATATATTTACATGTATACATATAAAATATTAAGTGCAAAGTTATATAGAGATTTATTGTGAACCCATTATCCATATAAACTCTCTTACAATGTGTTGAATAAGTACATAAATTAAAAATTACTTCTTACAAGTAGATTCATTTGTGACTGATTGGAGGGAAGAAGTAGTATTTTTTATTGATGTTGGCAAGCTGTCTCTCACAGGAAGGGAAATTCTTTAACTTAGTTGTTGAAAACTGAACTTTAGCTCCAAGAAGTCTTCCATTTGATAAGATTAGAATTTAATGATTTATTATTGTATTCTGACAGTACTGAAAACCTAGAGGGTTTTAGGAATTTTGATGATTCTGACTAATTATAAATTTATTCTGTTCTATGTCAATATTCTAAGACCTCTAGAATTGTTTTTGACAGTAAAAGTGATGTAACTTTGGCCATTAGTAAATCATAGAAATGTCAATATAATCTTTTCAGTTTAGATAGATTGTTAAAAAATTAAATTGATATGAAGTAGAGCATTTGGAGCTTTAACAGCTTATAAATTAGGAACTTAAAATCTTGACATTGGTCTTGAAATTTTTTCTTGTGGTCTGTTTTTTTTTAATATATGTATATTTTTAGTTGTAGTAGGACACAATGCCTTTATTTTATTTATTTATTTTTATGTTGTTCTGAGGATCAAACCCAGTGCCTCGCATGTGCTAGGCAAGTGCTCTACCGCTGGGCCACAACTCCAACCTGTTGTGTTTTCTTTTTGAATAAACTATTTGCTTATTTGAATATTTTAGTAGACTTTTATGTTCACAAATCTTAAATAATGAAAGTAGAAATATAAGTGTACAAAATTATATATGTTATGCTTACAAAGAAATTGTCATAAGTTATCAAGGATCAGTTAATGGTTCAAAATGTCTAAATACTTTCCAGTTATCAATAATGCTTCAATTTTTTGTATGTCAATATATGTTTATAAAAAAAAGGAGGCTTTTTTGTATGTGCTTGTGCATATGTAGAACATTTCAGAAAGCCAGTGACCCTTACCCATCTCTCCATTCTGTATCCTGATCTTCTTCTAATGCCTCACTTTGAACCATTCAGGTTATTTTGACCATGTTCATATAAAGAGTCAATCCACATATTCTTAAATATACTATACCACTTCTGTTAAATTTTAAAAACAATCCATTCATACATTTATCTAAGTGATCTTCTTTAGTGTGCTTTTCACTGTTTGTCTTCATTTAAAAAGAAATTTATCTTAAATGGATTAAATTTAGCAAAATGGATAAACACATGAAGCAAACAAGAAATAAACAGAGAGAGAGAGAGAGAGAGAGGGAGAGAGAGAGAGAGAGAGAGAGAGAGAGAGGTGGAGAGAGGAGGGAAAAAGTGAAAAAGAAATCCTGCTATTTTTAGTTTAATCTGACAGAATCTCAGAGTTAGTCCATTGTTTGAAAAATTCTCAAAAGAATGTGATATCTTATTTTATAAGAATATGGCTTTCAGTCATAATGTTCATATTTCATTGGATTTGCTCATTTATTTCATTGTAGAGTATTATTTTATAAACTTGTCAAAGTTGTAAAATGCTTCTGTCTTGATTTAGCATGGCCAATAGTTGTTAAAATGGGTTGATTAGGACCTTTTCTTTCACAATAGTTCCAAACAATTTATTAATATGTTTAATAAATTCTGAGATTTGCAGTCTAGATCCTGTATTTCAGAGAACTGTTGTGTGTCAACCCAAAGAAGATTCATGGATCCATCTATGTTGAAAGTATCAATAAATATTTGTGAATATAAGGTTGATCTAATGCTCAGAATTAATGAAAACTAGTGGAAATAATTCAGAGGACACTGATTTGGTGTGGTGATATTTTATTATAATTAGTTGTTCATATCTTTCTAGTTGCATAGATTTTGAAACTTGAATTTCTCGTTATAACATAGGAGATAGTATTAAATGAGATCAAGTCATTTATCATTCTGAATAAAATCATGTTTGATTTCTAGTAGCATGCTTTCATAAAACATTGTTCCTCAGGGATCACAGAAAAAACACATATAACAACATTTCAGGCATTTGAAGAAAGAACGTAGTAAACTTCAAAGTATTAGAAAATTTACTACCTTGCCTTTATTTTTACCATTTGCTCTGAAATTTCATGAAAGATAGTTATTACTGTATTTGAAAACTTTTTTTGGTTAGTTTGCTTATTCTGTAATATTGAACTTGTGCTTTTACTTATAGTTCTCTAAAACGTAGCAATCTATAAATAAGTATATTTATAGTGTCTAAGGCCACCTATCTTTTAGAGAGTATGCTGTCTTCAGTTCCAAAAGACTTTAAAACAGTAATTATTACAATGATTTAGATGTGGCATTATGTGAACAGAAGACTCCATGAATGATTACTAAAGGTTCCTTACAGCTTTAGGAGTGTGTGGTTTTCTGAATGAAGTTTGGGTGTTCCCCAAGCAATAACGTTAGTCATGGTAAGTTAAATTATTCATGTAAGCTATCTTCTTATCATGTCCAAATAATCAGTGTTAGCATGTATTAAACCATGCAATATCAATGCCATGCCCTTTGGCAGACACAAAAATGGTGAGTTGAAAGAAAGTTGACTTCATATTTGTTAGGATGTCAGTGTGCTCAGTAAAGGGGTCTGGGATTCAGTTTCATATTTATATCTTTATATTTATTTGTATAAATATTATACATACATATCTTTATGAAGACTCTAAATCATCCTCAATTTCTTTTAGTAGCACTTCTGAGAGAATGTTAGGGACTCCAAAGACAGATTCACAAAGGGCAGTTTCTGCCACAGTTGGATCACTGCCACAGTATTACTTTGGTGGCTTGGATGTTTGCTGCCAGGAATGGTGCAAAGGTCCTCATGGTGGCTTTGCTCACTCCCTCTACCTTCTCTTGCTGTTCCTCCTTCTCACCCACACCAAACCAGTTGAATATTCCTCAAACACTGCTCCTATCAGGATCCATATGGGTGAAGGTTATTTTCTTTTGGCCCAGGCAGTAAGCTTGTTTAACCTAATCTATTTTCCTTTTCATTTTAAGTAAGAAAATTAAGAGTGAAACTCATAGCATGGCCAAGTAATCACTGACCAGCTGTTGTTTCAAGTACTGTGGAGCCCACTTCCGTCTGTTTCATTAAATTCATTAAGTTCATTAAATTCATCAAGCAGACTGTGCTTTGTTTTATTTCTTGATACCTAATTCTGTGTCGTATTTTACTGTGTACACTAACTCACATGCTTGTGAAAATAGGTGCAGTGTGACTGCTAACAAATATAGCTCAGCATTTTGCTCAGGGACTTTAAATATTTCCCACTTTTCTTCTCTATCAATTCTGAGTTTCTCTGTGTGGTAGGTAAGATTCTCTGTTGCATTTATTTAATCTTATTTCTCACAGTGTACTCTCAACTCCAGTGGGGCCACTTCCTCAAAGTTCTTCTAAGCTGTTACAATCATTCTCATCAGTGCTTTCCCAGGAGCCCATTCTTGAATGTCCTTCGTTTTTCCCGACTCTTACGCAAACCCCACCATTCTGTCCTACAGGGACAAATTTACACTCCACCTTACTTATGAAGCCCACTCTAATTATTCATGGATCTCCTTTAATGTTAAATGTTTCAATTTCTGTGCTGCAAAAATAGTCCTTAAATTCCTGATACATTTTGCATTGATTGTCTGTTTTATAACTTTAGGTTTTAGGGGTAGCAATTAAAGCTTAAATTTCTTGTCTCTCAACAGAGTCTAATATAAGTTTAAGAACTCATTCAGTAAACATTTTATGGTAGAGATTGGACTGGCATTAAGTCTTCCTGTATCATAGATTTTTTTAATTGAATATTCTTTAGTTTAGGATGCAGGACAGAAACAAGTCATGCTTGCTAGCAGTCCTCATTGAGGCTTCCCATTGCCTAGCCAGCCATTCTGTTCTGCTTTTGAACCATGAACAGAAATGACAGGTCACTTGGAACTGACACAGATGTGAGCTGGTGTTTCCTCCCCATCACTCCCTTTTTCTGTGACTTTGGAGGCATGTATTTCTAATGGCAAAGTGGCAAGACAAAACAGGACTTGTGTTGGATGTAAGGTGGACAAGGAATACACTTATGTTGTTTTAAGCCATGGAATCATTGTGGTTTGTTTACAGTAGATACTAAATTTGATTCTCATTGGGAATAGGAGGTAAAAATTATTGTATATGTGCTTTATGAAATTTTCAATTATACACACAATAAAATTACATACATATATATATCTTACAAAATATTCTGTTTCTGTATTAATCCAGAACTTCAGAGTCATGCAGCCTGCTCAAGATCTCTTCAAAGCAAATAGAAATTGTTCTCATCTGTTGCCACCAGAGGCACATATTTCATGGTTTTCCCAGTTACAGCAAATGCTGGCTTTCATCGAATTTTGACATCAAATTTTGTTGATAGAATACCTAAGTCTACAGGAAGTTTATGCTTAGTTGGAAATATTATTGGTTACTGGTTGGTCAAGGAGATTAGCCTTGAGGTTTAGAATTTTATCAACTTCTTTTGGTCTTTTAAAGAAACCTCATTTAAAAGAACTTGTCCCATTTTAAATTATGTTGAAGCACAAAATGTACATAAATATTTTGAATTCTAAAGGATGTTCAGTGTTATATAGTGATAATTTGTAAATTAACAATGCAAAAATGTGCATTAGAAAGTTAAGGAGTAGGACCAGGCTCGGTGGATGTAATCCTAGCAGCTCAGGAGGCTGAGACAGGAGAATCATGAGTCAAAGCCAGCCTCAGCAGTGGTGAGGCGCTAAGCAACTCATTGATACCGTGTCTCTAAAGAAAATACAAAATAGGTTCTGGGGATGTAGCTCAGTGGTTGAGTGCCCCTGAGTTCAATTCCCAGTACCAAAAAAAAAAAAAAAGAAAGTCAAGGAGTAAAGGTGAATTTGATATTCCAATCATTATTTTTACTTGAGCTATCTATTCCCTTATTAATAGAGCCCATGGACAGTCACTTGATAAACAGGGTTCAAGCATTTCAGCTACAAGAAAATCTATAATTTTATAGCCTTCTTATTTTGAAAAGCACAGTTTTGAATATCAGGATTTAGAAAAAATTTTTAACATTAATCATGAATATATGCTGTCATTTGGCTTAATAAGAACTACCACTATGTATAATGTTACTAAAACTCTTTATATTTATTTTGCATATTCAAAATTCAAGCTTACACCAAAATAAAATAACTATCTAGTTAATAATGTAAAAACATCCTATGCTAAGGGATGCTTGGGAGATGAAGTTTCTTACATGCTGTTGATTTGAATGTGTTTATTCTGGAAAGCACTTTGAAAATGCACATCAAGATCTTAAAAAATGCTTATATCCCTTATCCCTTTGATTCTTAAAATAGAATCAAATTCTATATTAAGGATATAATCAGAGAATATGTCACATGTGTATATTAATATTTTTCCTAGTTATTGAAAAATTTTATAAGTCCCTAAGTGCTAAAAACCAAAGGTAAACATACTTTGATATGTTTTGATGATGGTGGATTTTGTAATCATGAAAAATATAATTTTAAAAAGGAGTTGAAGATATTTAATGATATGATAAAATGTAACATTACATTAAAAAACAGGCACAGAACTACATACACTTAATGATTCCAATTTAATGAATTGAATAAAAAATCTTATGTAGCTATGTTGAAATAACAATGGAAACAAATACACAGAAATAATAAAATCAATTGATGGACTTGATGGTGATTCAAAAATAATTTTATATATTTCTCAATGTAAAAATGAAGACCACAGGACATATAGAAACTACTAAAGTATTAAAATAACCAACAGTTATTTTTTGACCATTGAAAACACCAAATTCTGCTCTAGCCAAATTGAACTTGTATTATCAATCTTGTTATAGCATGTTCACACAGCACCATCAAACAACAACAAAACCCACTTCATCTGTTCAGATACCTTTACTTCATTTGAGCCATCAGGAGAGTTGAGGTGCATGCCTCTGTGAGAAGCCCTCCCTGACCCCTTTCAGGTCAGGTAATATGCTCTTTCTCTATACTCCCATTGCATCTGCCACATTACTTTATAATGATATTAAAATGCAGTTGATTTCCTTGACTAAATTCACCATTGGACTGTTGCTTTGTAGTTCTTTTAGGTCTAGAATATGTTCCATCACCACATTCTTAGTATTTTAGTACTTTTTAGCACAATGACTGGCACACAAATGATTCAATTAATGTTTGTAGACTGAACAATGTTTATAATGATGCATAGCAGTGTACACATGCAGAGTGAAGTGTTATCTTGAGTCAGAGTTTGCATTAAACTCCTGATTTTAGGGGCTGGTGTTGTGGCTCACTGGTAGAGTACTTGCCTGGCATGAGGCACTGGGTTTAAATCTTAGCATCATGTGCAAATAAATAAAATAAAGGTCCATCAACAACTAAAAAATATTTTTAAAAAACTCCTGATTATATTTTGTTCTAAATTGCTGGAAATTTCTGTCTTAGCAGTCTGGAGTCTATATATAAAATATATACATATCAACTACTGTCGTTCAAAGTTGCTTTACATAATTATAAATATAATACATTAAGTTAGTTATTTTACATTTGAGATATATTTTTCAATAATAAATTTAAGCTTTTTAATCAATTTGAATAACTAAATTTAAGCTTTCAAAAGTAGAGATGTTGTTTATAGGCTTTAACAAATTTTGCCACATTTTTAGGATTTGTTATAAATTATAAAATGCATTGGAACTAAACTTCTCAACCCAAATCACAGTAATGTTTCATAAATTTATTTGGTGAGGTTATTCATTATTTTGTGTGAGAAAGACAGTTGTCATGGTAATAGCTTAAAATTAACTGAAACACAATCCTGGTCACGTTTACTGCAGCAGGTGAATCTGCTCTTCTGCAATGCATTTTCCTAGTTTAAATATAACTGCAGCAAAGTATGAAGAATTAAAATGAATATTTAGGAGTACTTTCATGATAGGTATAAAATTAAGCTTTGAAAATTCCCCAATTTGGAGAGCCATTTCTATTAGCATATCCAAATATTCCTGTGAGTTATCTTTATATAAAATGCAGATTTTCTTCAGAATGATCCAGGGCAATGCAACTGGACTTTAGTCTAATATTCAGAGAAGAGTTGATAAGTGGCTGAGATGGCTTTGCCTTGAGAAGAAGGCAAACAGATAAGGTCATTTCTGTGGACAAAATATGTTATCTTTGATTCCCTACTCATGCTATGTGGTTTGTCATAATTTGCCAAGATGTTAATTAGGTGACAGAATTAGTGAACATGCTTTTATGGAAGAATGGCAGATGCTAAAAACAATAAAAAAGGCAGTACCTGAGCCCGAGTAATTCCACTATTGTATATTCAGACACTTTTGAATTCAGTGGAATTCCTGCTAGGAAATGATTTTTTTTTTCTTACTGAATGGATCATTAAAAAGTCCATTTACTACAACAAAATGCATGTTTTTGAATGTGTATATATGTGAGTTTGTAGATCTGTTTTCTCTTCAACTTGAATTTCATTGATATAATTTGAAAAGAGTGGAACCTATTTCTTAATAACAAGTAGGTTATTTTTGTTGTTGTTGGTTTAGGTTGTTATGGTCAGATAAGAAATGGCAAAACCCATTGCCTATAGATTTCTGTGTGGGGAAAATTTAAATGTAGTTGTTTCTAAATCTGTAATGTATGTATTATTTTTTTTCTTTTTGGAAAAGTTTAATGATCTCATTGCTGTATTTTCAGAAATATACTGAACATCTTATAGTAGTGTCATCTCAGTATTTTAGAGCCAAATCTTCAAAGCAAATCAGGCTTGTATGTAAAATATGTGCATATTTTGAACTGTTGCATAAAACACAAGCACGTTACGTATTTCACAAAAGCTCAACTACTTGTTTAATAATATACCAATTGCTGATATTTAAAAATTAAGATGTAAATCAAAAATAGATTTTGGCAGCAAAAAGTTGGAATATAATGTACATTTTAATTTCAAGAAAGCTTAAATATTAACAAAATATATTCTTAGAAGTTTCATTTATAAGGGAATTTAGCTACTTTTAAACAAATGTCCAGAAATCCTAACAAATTCATATATAACCTTATCCATGTGACACTAAATGTCTGAATAAACAAAATTGAGTACTAAATAGGTATTATTTTTCCCATGTGACATGAAATGGGAAAATTTAGTAAAATCTAGTGATTTTTCATTTTATTATCGAGTATTTAAATAAGGTTCTGTGTTTGGTGTGTAATTGTTAGTAATGAAATATAGACAAAGTAGATGATATTTTTTTTTAAAATTGTCTAACTCTCTGTACTCTCCTAAAAGGAAGAAAGATATCAAACCTAGGTCCTAAGTATTACTTTTGAGCCCACAGCTTTCTGTTATACAGTAAAAATAATGATTTCTCTAACAGTTCAATCATTAAAAATAAATTTAAATGTTGATTTTCACAATTACAAATACATGCAATTTAACTAATAATTAAATGGAAATATTAACAAAGGCTCTGCACAGTTGATGATCTCTTTTGAGGTAATCTGTCTCAGTGTGTAAACCTTATTTAAAAATTGTTTTGCAGGTATACCTTTTCTTACAAAGTGAAATGAATTATTTGGAAAATATTAAAGTAAAATTTTCTATTTTTTTTAAATGAATAATTATTTGCAACATATTAGCATATTAACTTAGCAGAATAAATTTATTGTGGGAATAGTACTCCCCAATACAGTTGCAGCAGTCCTTTCTACTTTATGCTTTATGTCTCTGTTCTTTTTTTTAAAACTGCATCAATAGTTTATGTATGACCAAAAGAATAGACCCTGGGAAGGAGTGCAAAATGAAAAATAAAATAACCAAAAAATGTTGAACAAACAGCATTATTAGCATACAAAATATCTATATTACTGAGCTAGTAACAGGTTATGTTCTCTGTGTCTGTACTACTTTGGAACCACATAGCTGATTCCTTTAATCTAGTCCATGCCAGATTCAAAATACTAAAAATAAATAAATAAATAAATAATAAAATTATTTAGCTTAATTCTTTGATGCTTCATCAAAGAAAATTCTCATTTTTTATGAGATCTGGGACATTGTCATCCTCTTCATCAATGTCATCTGGTTTTGGTGCTTTACTGTCCAACACTTGCTGTGGGAACCATTAAGCTATCTTTCTAAGGCTTGTTAAGCTGTCAGCACCAAACTGACTTAATATTTCAAAAACATTTGTGTGATTGGTTCGGCTACTGCATGACCAGTACTTGCAAAGGTATTCGCAGACAGGGAAGCTTGGACTTTGAAATGAATAAGTGTCTCTTCAACTTTGATCATGTTCACCTCTTCAATACCAGCTATATTATTCACAGCCAGTTTTTTTTTAAGAGAACTCTAAAGCTTTTTGTAATCAGATGTAGCAGCTATGCATATTGATGACTACACACCATATCAATATGCAGCTATGCATATTGATGACTACACACCATCTCTTTAGCAGCCCAACTATTAGAACATTCACTTTGAGAAGTTTAATAAGTTCAATGAAAATATAAGTTTAATAAGTGTAATGAAAATTTATCAATATTTTATGGAGTATGTAACCTATGAATTTTCTAATGTTTTCAATTATTTCTCTTTCTCAGTAATATTTTCCAAAACAAAACAAATTAACTCATGAGTCTGGGTCCTTTATTTTAGAACCAATATTGTATATGCCTTTTACTATAGTTAAATACTTATAATCACATGATATATAGAACATGTATTCAAATTGATATATGTTTGGAAAAATTCATGCAAAGTTGTATTAGTATGAGATAAAATATGAGTTACATGATTACTGTGATTTGTTTTATATATATATATATAATTATTGAAGATTACTTGCTTCAAATTTGTTTTGCATTATTTATACTTGGTTAAATTTTAGACATGAAAGGCATACATATCCATGGCTTTTTAGAAACTGTAGTAAGCTTGATGTCTATGTATGCTTTATGTTAATGTGAACACAGAAAACCATAGAGCTTATTAGTTTTTTCCCTTTGGAGATAAAGCAGTTGGGTAATGGATAACAAACCACCTGTCTTCTGCTTGGAGAATGTACTCTTGTTGCTTTGTGTTCAAAGAAGCCCTCCTGGTACCCATTGCCATGTTCTATGTTGTAAGTTAATAAAGTTACAGTCTAATGGTCTTTTTGACTAAAGTACACTTCTGAGGCTCTTTTGCCCAAAGGGTCCACACTATTAGTGAAGTCATTCCCAATGCTCCTTTGATATTTTGCTTTTCTGTCCTTTCTAGTGAGTGAATTAATAAGAACAGTGATATTAACTATTCACTGACAGCAATGGTTCCAGTGCATCCCAATTGCCAGCCACAATTAATACAAGGAAAACTGTAATTTTTCCTGTCATGTTTTACTAAGTTTGCAAAAGCAAAAAGCACAACAAGACAAAGCAGAAATCCCATTTTATTAATGCAGAAGAACGTATACTGTTTATTTTGTCTTTTTTCATGATAGGCTCTTATTTTGTGGGGTAAACATTTATTCTTAAGACAAAATATTCATGTTTCAATTATGTTATCAGTTAAATAATTTATTAAATTTGTGTATTCATTTTCCTCCTAGTTTTATCTAAATTTGTTAATGCCTCAGTTTATGAAGAATCATAAATAGTTCCCTAGATTTAACTTTTCCAATTTTAATCTTATTCTTATTTACTCCTCACTGCTAAATTTACCCAATAATTATTATTGAGATGATGTTGGGGAATGACAAAATATGTACTATTGGGTATACAATTTGTACAACTTGTTTATCTTATTTTCTTCCTTAAAAGGCATTGAAGAAAATCTGAAGATTTTATAGTATCATATTTATTATATAAATGTGTCTAGCTCTTTAAATTTGTTTTTTTTTTCTTCAAGAACATCTCTGTAAATGATAAGCAGTATTCATATTGTATTAAGTGACTATTTGAATATTAACTTTCCTTCCTTTGGGATATAACTAGAATTTTCTTACTTTGTTTCATGACCCATTCGTATTTATCTCCCATGTACTCTGTTCCTATAGGGTATTAACTATCTTCATGTTGGAATGCAGGAATCAATTAAACAGTACTTATTTATACCTAATGTACTGTATGTTCAATACTGTCAAGTCATTTGGTAATCATCCATGAAAATTCCTCTATTCTCTTTTCAGTTGTTGTACTGTTGTTTATCTGTGTTATTCCATTTCGCACAGATCCATTATACCTTTCCAATGTAATTTACCTCATTCAACCTAACTTTTTCCCCACCAGTGTTAAATCTCTTCTCTATAAATCTTTTTTTTTTTTGTGCCAGGAATTGAATGCAGGGACACTTAACCACTGAGCCACATCTCCAGTACTCTTTATTTTTTATTTTGAGACAGGGTCTCACTAAGTCACTCAGGGCCTGTAAGTTGCTGAGGCTGGATTTGAACCTGTGCCATCTGAGCTGCTGGGATTTCAGGTACAGGGCACTGTGCCTGGCTTCTTTATGAATCTTGAAGGTAAGTAGTGGTGTATTTTCCATCTTTTCTATGCTGCTAGGCTCAGAAAGTTGCATTTTAATTATTACTATTCTGTAAATTACGCAGTGAATATTGAGACTTTGCTCCTAATAATCATATGAGGAATTGTTATCTAATTTGTTTTCATTTGAATTTTAAGAATCACATTATGAAATTGCTGGCCTATAACAGACATTTAAGTTCTGCCTAGAGAACCTTTTATTAATCCCAACTAGTGTTCATTGCTTTGACTTGGCATTGTATTTCATTCTTCCTACAATAAGCACTTTCTAGACTTAACTGTGAAAAAAATAAGATTTAGGTTTGTCTCTTGCATGGACACCAAAAATTGCCCATGTATGTATTTAATTTATTACTGATTCTTTAATATTTTGTAAATTGTACATGTCAAGAGTTTTGTAAATGAAACCACATTTTTATAGGAAATTGTTTAAGATTTTTTAATGAACATGTCATATAATAAAAAGAATAATTTTCCCTACTTTCATTTTCCTTATTTCCATTTTTCTTCACAGTAAATGTTTAGATGCACACTCATTGCAATGAGATGGTTAACTGAAAGTATTCAGTATCCTGAATTGTCAGGAGGGAAAACTTTCTCCATACAGTCTTCTCGACTGTCCTATTTTTCCTCTTTGATCTCTGCCTGTGAGCTTTCACAGCTTTTGCAGCTTATGAAGCACACATTTACCCTAATTTCATGTTGTCTTGAATCCTTTCATGTGGGATGGATTTGCCTCCTGAGGTAAATGATAAACTCTTTAGGACAGAAGTTGTGTCATATATTTGTATATTCCCTATATATCTATAGAGAAAGTTTCATTAATAAATATTAAGATTCAACTTGTTAAGACTAAGCAGATTATCTCTGATTATTGGACAAAGATTATTGATCCAAGTGATTAACTTTTAATAATAGTACCATAGATATATGGCATATTCATCTTATTCTACAATTTTATTAATGCATTATAGTTGTATATCATGGTGGAATTTGTTGTTACATATTCATATAGGCACATACTATAACAAAATAATTTGACCAATATCTGTCCCAGATATCTGTCCCAGATCTTAATTTTTATGGATAAGAAAAATAATTCATAGAAATTAAATGAATGTTGAAAGATCATATATCAAAATTGTTTCCTTTTTTGAAATGTTCACTATTTTCCACAGTATTTACTTTCTATTCATTGGTTATCTACTGTCATTATTAGTGAATCAATGTAAATTTCATTTCTTTTTAATTTTAGATGAGTGGTTATCTAAACACATGTTTAAATACATGATTTGGGGATATTGAAAACATGGTACCTAAACAAATAATTCATCTATCCTCTTATACCAAATATTGTTTTAATTGATTACTTCAGGAATGGTAAATATTTATAACTGTCAGCTGACAGTCAAATCTTACAAAGGATTAAAACAAAGTTACATTAAAAGTAAAACTTAATGTGTGTTTTATAGCCCTTTCTTATCAGAAAACAATATAACAACTTGTTAGTCAATTAGTGTTTTTTCTTTTTGCTATAAAATCTGTGAGCTATTAGCAAACACTGAAATTGCATTCTAGTGAAAAACCAAACACTGAAATATAGACTACAAATAAAATATATTTCATATTCTTTTTGTGGAAAACACATACATATTATATCTGCATAGCACAGCAAACCTAAAAGTTAGTCTAACTAAAGAACATCTTTTCATAAGTTACAAAAGTTCTTTTCTTGACCAAACCCAAGCTGGACTACACTGAGCTCTGTTCTCAACATGGACCTGACTTTTGGGCATCCATGTTCATTGGCATTGTCTAGATTTAGCTACCATCCTGCTGAGTCAGGTTAGCAAAGCTCTCACCTGCTTAATCTGACCACCCTATGCATCTTATCACCTTGCTCCTGCTCTATCTTTGGTAAAAATTCCTGTTAGGTTTGTAGAACAAAGAGTTATCCTTTCTCTTAGCAATTTCCATCCACTGACTTAACCCTGCTTTTTAACTATAAATTCTCACTTTTTCTTATTATTTTTTCTCTACTACACAAACCCCTGAAGTGGTAGAACCTTTGAATAAAAGTTGTCTTAACCATCTTTAGCAAATATTATGAATGATTTCTTCAACATAGCATAAAATATATTCAATTAATTAATTTTTTTATAAATTTCCTCTTAAATATTTCTGCTTTATTATTAGTAACTGAGTAATAAAAAATAATTAAAACTTCATATAGTATTCACATAGTGTTTTAGTCAACTTTTTCCACTGCTGTGACCAAAGGACCTGACAAGAACAATTAGAGGAGAAAAAGTTTATTTGGGGGTTTGTGGTTTCAGAGTTCTTAGTTCATAGATGGCCAACTCCATTCCTCAGGGCTCAGGTGAGGTAGTACCTCATAGTGGAAGAGCATGGTGGAGGAAAGAACCAGGGAGCATGTCATCCAAGAAGCAGAGAGAGCACTCTGCTCTACAAGTATACCCCCAATGACCCACCCTCCAGGTAGACCCTACCTTCCTAGAGTTACCACTCAGTTAATACCTATCAGAGAATTACTTCACTGGTTACGTTAAAACACCCATAACCCAATAATTTCACCTCTAAACCAGTTTGCATTGACACACACACATGGCTTTTGGGGGACACATATACCTACACAATGTAGTCTTTGAATGAAGGCATAATATAAAAGTGTATTCCACAATATTTCCCCTTTACATATGGTTTTGTAGTCTATTGGAGACAAAATGCAATTTAATAATACAGATTATTTTGTTGAATAATATAAACCAGTGCACATGTTGTAAGTGCTTCCCTGTATATTTTTGTAGAAGAGAGAAGAATGGATTTTTCCATCTCAAACAAATATTGTAGTCCTATGAATCAAAATATCCATGGGAAGAAATAGGGAGAAGAGGTTGGAGTGCTCCTTGAACAGGGTGAAGCCCTCTGGCGTGGCTCACTGTTTGTCTTCTCTCACATCACCTTTTCAGTGAATTCAATGCCAAGTCTTAATGCTGCAGTTAGACACTAAGCAATGATCTTTTGTTCATTAACTATACACCCCTTGATGTTCAGCTCCCATTTACACAATGTCAATATGCCTCTTGCAGTTCTTTTTGCTCTTTCAAACAAACAATGACCTTTAATTGAAAGGAGAAAATTATTTGTGATATTGTGGCAAGAGATATCTTCTGGGATTTGAATTTACCAGAAAAGACAGACAGTAGGTAAAAATTTGGTGCTGAGAAACCTGGAGGTGCAAAAAGAAAATAAGGTAGATATACTCAGAAGAAAAGTGACAGATGGAATGCATTTATTATAAACACATTAATATGAGACATGGAGAGACAATGGATAAATAATCCCTGAACACAGCATTCATTGTCTTATACCTCAAATTTTTATTTTTGAGGACTGACAGTAAGCTGCTTGTGTGTTAAGACAAGTAGCTTTCCCTCTTCCTTTTGTTTCTGGAATCATGCTGTTAGCCACTAATCAGTCTTAATAATAATGTTACAGTGTCCTCAGCACTTGTCCTCCTAAAAAGCTTAAAGCACACAAAATGTCCTGACTCATTCATTGGTTTTATTTTCCAAACTTCCATTGCACAGCCTCTGGGCCCAATTAAATGATTTTTAAAATTTAGGTTAGCAAAATGAAAAAAAGAAGCCTTGTTTTTTTTTTTTTTTTTGCAGATGCAAACAGTTAATGGGACCCCTACACTGAGGAACTGACACAGACAGAGATAATGTATAGATCAAAAGGGGACAGAATCCTTGCATGTGTCTCCCTCTCACCTTCCCTCTTATCCTTTGTAGGGACAAAGAAGGCAGCCTTCCTTTTTTTCCCATCATCTGCTGTCACAATACTGATTGGCTTGCCTTGCAAAATTACCCCTAGAGTGACACAGAATTTGTACCAAGAACAGGCAGATGACAAAATTGAAAATCAAGTAATGCAATTGAGAAATGATTTTGAGATGCTTTTCAAAACATTGAAGACTTCTGGGTATTGGTACTGAACAGTTCTCATGTGCAGAAAACACATGAAATGGATCAGGCATGTTTTCAATAATATTGACAAATGTCTCTTCCTTTGTGAAGCCTTCTCCAGCATTTTAAACCTGAATATGTAGTATAGGGACTGCTCTTAATAAAATAAAACTTTAGCCCAATATCTGACAATCTGAAGGATCTTGAAGGATTAAAGTTACTGAGTATTTGAAACAAAAGCCACCTGGAATTACTGAAATATATGTTCCCTGTATATCCTGACTACCTATGCAGCATAATAAACCATCAAAAACTCAGTGACATAAAATGTCAACCATTCTATTATGCTTCGACTTTCTGTGGATCAGGACTAAAGATGCATTCCATGAATGACTGTCTCTGCTCCGTGTCTGAGACTTCATCTGGGTAGCCTGGAATGACTAGAGGTGACTCATACTTTTGAGTTATCTGAAAGTTTATTTTCTTACAAGCTAGATCCTTGGTTTGTGATGACAGGAAGTCTCAGCTGGGACTCTCAGCCAAAGCACTTATAAGTTCTCTCTTTATGAGTCTTGTTCTTATAGCATAACTGCTGGGTCCAAAGGGCTATGTTCTGAGAGGGAATATCTTGGGAGCAAAGGTTCCAAGAGAGTCATATGTAAAGCTATATGTCTTGGAAGTTACATAGCATCACTTCTGTAATCTGTAGGTCAAAGCACTCACAGATCAGTGCAAATACAAAAAAAAAAAAAAAAGGGGGGGGGGAAAGAGACCTGATCTCTTCAAGAGAGGATGGTCAAATAATTTGACACCATCTTTAAGACTATCACATTATTCCACATGATATGCACAATAGTTTCTCCATACTTTGCTCAGGGCCTAACTGTAACTCTATTACAAGCAGTTTGTTTTCTCCTCAAATGTTGAGTTTATGCAGGCAAGAAATTATTTTTAACTTAAAAATACATTCTAAGGAAACATCTACTAAAGTTAGAGTTGCTAAAAATATCAAATGATGTTTACAAACATATCTAGAGAAAATTAGAGATAATGACCAGAAACAATCTAAATTCTATGGCTTATCTCTTTAAATGTAGTCAATGGTAGGTGAATTACTTGACAGGCTTTAGTCTAGTAAAATTTCAAATTTATATTGGGTAATTTATGCAACTTATTTTTTCATGCATTCTATTTTTTCATTATTTTCAGAAGGTATATAATTGGGAAGCAGACAATCCTACCTGTTTTTAGGAAAGCTCTGTTCAGTAAATCCCTGACAGAAAGCAAAAAAACCCAAAAAACAACAACAACAAAAAACCTCTAAGAAGAATATTTGTCACCTTGCTTTCTTCATGTCGACTGAGATGTGAATTTTACCATCACAAAAATGGATTGTGAGAAAATTATTTTTTGTGATTCAGGAACTGTATACCTAGTTTTTTCATATTCAAAGTCTCATTGGCCTTCTGTTATTGCTTGCACAGGATAACACACACTCCTTCAGGAACCTTGAATTGTTCTTCCTTTGCCTATAATGCCTTTTCCATTATATATGCATGCCTTGCTCTATCACTTTTTAAAACTCTTATTTAAACATTACAGTAGTGGGGGTAGAGAGAGAAGAGGGAAGGGGAGGGGAAGGGAGGGGAGGGGGATAGTAGAGGATAGGAAAGGCAGCAGAATACAGCAAGCATGAGTATATCAATATGTAAATCAATGGAAGTGTAACTGATGTGATTCTGCAAGCTGTATACGGGGTAAAATGGAGTTCATAACCCACTTGAATCAAAATGTGAAATATGATATATCAAGAACTATGTAATGTTTTGAACAACCAACAATAAAAAAAAATTTAAAAAAAATAAAAAATAAAGTTTAATATTTAGAAATCTAAAAAAAAATCAACTGATTATCTTTTCTTAACTATACTTTATGCACCCCTTTCTTCTATCATATTATATAGCTCTGTCATAATATTTAATATAAAGCTATGTATTTGCTTATTATTTATATGTATCTACTTTACAAGAATGAAATTCACATGAAGATAGGACTTTTTCAGCTTTATTTTCTACAATTCTAGTTCTCAAAACAATATCTAGTTCATAGTCAAGCAGTTAATATATGTTTATGATAGAATGAATGCAAAAAATATAAAGAGCCTCCAAAATGCAAGAGCTTGAAAGATAATTGAATATTGATACATTTGAGGAATTTATGTAATATAACTTTAAATATCACATCCGAGATGCTTAATGAATATTTTCTTTTATAGTTTTAGCTGATGTACCAAAATGGAGATGAGATTCTGTAGAGGCCCAATACTACCATATTCTAAAATGTTGTTGTAGACAACCCATGAATTACTTTCGAAAGAGGTGTCTTGAAAGTCTTTCCACACTATTAAAAACATTATCCGCTGCCAGGTACATATGATAGGCTTAAGAACTTATTGGAGAAAAAAAATTAATAGCAGTTTCCTTGAACAATTTTTTTTGAGGAATTTTGGGTATTTTTTCTCTTTAAGTGGAAAATTGAAAGCAGTTTTAGAAAAACAGTTTTAGGAATTTTTATATATAATCTTTATGCTTCTGTAGACTCAACGGTTGATGTCTGATTCAGTTGGGAGAAAGTCTGAAAGCTTTATGGTTGCCAGTAGAGCAAGAAGAAAGATTTGCAGAGTGGGAGACTGCAGCCTACTCACTGGTGATGGGATGAAGTTGCATATGTTGAGTTGGCCAGATATAAAACACTTAGAAAGGGGCTGGACTTAAGAGTCTTGACTTTGGAAGGAGTTCCATCAAAAGAACCCACCTGGGAAGTTGTAATAACAAGTCAGTGTGGGATGGACTGCTGGGAAGGATGGGTAAAGAAGGTGCATTAATGCACTGGAGAAGGTGTTATGTCTTCGACAGGATCAGCCTATAGGTCAGCTGTCCCAGTGACAGAGATCATGGAAGAATCATGGGAGATGAAATAATAATTTGGCTGTCTCAGGTTGGGGATGAAAGAATGAAAAATGTTTGAAATTGAATGAGAGATTGCTGTTTAGATATTAGGCTGGAAAAACTCTAAAAAACCTAAAAAATAAGAGCTCTTATTAAAATCTGGAGTGACAAAAAAAAAGACTTCCCTCACTTTATGCAGGAATGAATAAGAATAATTCAACATTGGATAGAGCAATGGTGAGAAAAAAATACAGTT
Source organism: Ictidomys tridecemlineatus (assembly GCF_052094955.1). Lineage (NCBI taxonomy): Eukaryota > Metazoa > Chordata > Mammalia > Rodentia > Sciuridae > Ictidomys > Ictidomys tridecemlineatus. The sequence continues at coordinate 27,927,172 of NC_135490.1, forward strand.
ATTTTGTGTTTCTAACCTAACAACCCTAGTTCTGTTGATTTAAATGTTGCATATTTTAGAAAATATTAATAACAAGTAAAACATTTATGCTATGTTTCTGAGAAAAAACCCATAGCATTGTGTACTTTATAAAAAATATAAATTCAATTTATGATATCTATCCATATATACATATATTATCTGTTTAGTATAAAGAGCCCCATACATGTAGATATGCAGAAAATATTGGGTGTTAGTATACTTACCTAAATGTTACCACAATATTTTTTTTCCTTGGGTCAATTTAAATTTTCTTTATTTCTTTTGACACTAGAGGATGCCCATACCTTACTCATTCTTTTATGTGAATACTTTTTGAGTCCCTTGAAGGCTGCTGGTGGAAAATTAGGCTGCACTCCTCATGCAGCACATGGTATTCTTTCCCCTACCTTCTTGGAATCAGGTTGTCCAGCCACTCTGTGGTCTTCCTTGGTCTTTTGGCAAGGCTTAAAATTTCTTAGGCAGACTTTATTTTCATGCAGCCCATCTTGGGTTCATAAAACACTCACATATTCCTGTCACAACTGGTGGGGAGATTATCACTGTTTTCTGGCATGGTTTAGGCCCTCTCAGTCCAGCACTTGTCATATGGTAGCCTCTTGCTTTTGTTTCACAGGTCTTTGACATACTACAGTTAACTCTCCCTGAAACATCTGGGTTTCCTTGAAGCTCTTTTTAGGCTTGAAGTACTCCTACCCTCTTTCCAGTGGGGAAATTGGCATTGAGAGAAGAATGAAGCATTTTCCTAAAAAAAAAGTATCAGTTTCAACCTTGCTTAGCTGACAGTGTGTGTCAGCTAAGGGTCATAGGTAAGCATGTCCTATTCCTGCAGGATAGCTTTCTGTGACTGACACTTGTTTTCATAGGACTCAGTCATATATATGATAGAAATAATCCCAGTTAAGCATGCCATCTTTTAGTTTATCAAATTAAAAAATCTAGTAGAAAGTACTTTATATTTTTCCCTTTTTGGGATTCCTGGGATTGAACCCACAGACACTCTACCACTGATATATCCCTACCTACAGTTTATTGTTTTCTTTATTTTGGAACAAGGTCTCACTGAGTTGCCAAGGCTGGGCTTGATCTTGGAATTCTGCCTACCCCAGCCTTCTGAGTCACTGGGCATATAGGTGGGTGCAACTGTACTTTGTTGTAAAAAGTGCTTTATGATAAAAGAAAGTTTATTATAAAAATGAAAAATAGTCTTAGTTTGTAAAATTTGCCAATATTAATTTACTCATTAATAGATTGAGAAAAATCTCATAAGTATCTCAATAGACACTGAACAAGAATGTTATAAAGCTCATTATCTATTTTAAATGCTGAAATGATTTATAAAGTTGAATTTATATTTAAAACATATATTCAGAATATCTCATTAAATTGAAAGAAAACTCAATGTGTTAAAAAATTTTATATTAAAATTATGTCAAACATGATATTTGAAGATTAATTTTATACACACTGTGTATGGGAGTAAAACCATAGTGCTCAATTTTCCTTTTTAGATTTTAAAAAATTCTTAGATGATAGTTAATTCTTTAGAATTCAAGTAAAAGAAATGTGAATTCAGAAAATTTTTGACAAAATGAGATAAACAATAATAACATTTTGTATCAGAGACATGATCACCATCGAAATCCTAACAGAATCAACAATCTATGAGAATTAATAAAAGGATTGAACAACTTTGGTGAACAGTAGCTCAGCTTTTTCAGTTCTTAAGTATTCATCTAAATCAACAATGACCAACTTAAACATAATCTCACAGACAACAATAGCAAGAAAAAGAAAAATGTGTGTAGGAATTAACCCAGGAAAGAATATACAAATCTTAAAATAGAAATTTAATAATTATAATAAAGAAAATACAAGAACTAAATAAAAGTAGAGACATATTATTTTTAACTATAAAGGATTTATTATAAACTAATTCAAAATTTCAATATAATTACAATAAAAGTCAGTAGTATATTTTGAGGAACTGAATATATATATGAAAATATCTATGAAAAGCTCAGTGGATATAAAAGAGGCAGGTTATCTCCTGGGAGATACACTACAAAGCCTAAGGAATAACCACGATTAATAAAATTATAGATAATAAAAAGTAAAAATATTCATAAAACAGAACAGGGTTTAAAAATAGAGACTTTGTCTGGGAACTAGATAATAACAAAGTATTACCCATCCCCAGTGGCAAAGGTTGGACATTTCTTAAATTATTTTGGGAAAACAGAGTTACAAAGTAAAGGAACAAATTTACTATTTTATAGCATAAACAAAGGTGGATTTTGGATTAATTAATGATTTAAATATCAATAGTAAAGCTATAAAAATGTGAGGGCATGGGGCAATTCTTTACAGACTCTTAAAAGCACCACATATATGGCACTAATTGCAACAGACTTACCTACATAAAAACTCAGAATTCTTTTTTCAGAAAAGAATGTCACAGAAAATATTAAGACATGGATGACAGTTTGGGAGAAGGTATTTGCAAAGGGTTTATAAGGAATGTCCTATAGGCAACCAAAAAATACGGGGAAATTAGTAAAGAATTTGGCAAAGGACATAAATAGCACAAAATGACTGAAAATTGTGTAAAGATGTGAAACTTCTTTTGTAATAAGAGAAATAAAAAATAAAATGAAAATAAAATACCACTTCACATCCAATGTATTCAAAAAATGAGAAAGAAAAATACAACCAAGTGTTGATAAGAAAATGGAGGACTGAAACTTATTGGAGAATGTAGACTAGTGTATCTTTGCAAGTGCCTTTCAAGTAGGTTTACAGGTACCTCTATCTTATTGACTCAATAATCTCAGTTTTGTTATTATACTTGAGAAGAATCTGGCCTGCACTTCCAAGCATGGTCATGTCTGAGTATGTTTGTGAAAGTAGAGAATTGGAAGCAAGTGAGGTGTTTATTAGGGAAATGAATAAAAGCAAAATGTGTTGGTTACATTCTATGGTATCCTTAACCAACATCTGATCTTAAAAATCTTAATGTCGATTGAAATAAATGAAAAAAAATGGTAATAATGCAGTAGTAATTATAGAACTTTCATGAAACATTTTTCCTCTTTTCGGAAAAATTCTGATATTGAAAACAGAAATGCCTATAAGGGTGAGGAGCAAATGGAGGTAAGGCTCAAGGAGAAATACAAGAATTATAAGCTATAAAATGAAAGAGTACCTTTTCAGACAGACAATTAAAACATATAATGATTCATGTGGAATGTTTCATTTAGTTACTTGAACCTGTGTAAAAATCAAGTATAGTCAGCCCTTGGTTTCTACAGTCTTTTAAAGAAAATTACATAGAGCATGTACAAACTTGTTCTTGTCAATATTCCCCAAACAAAATAGTATGTCAACTATGTACATAGTATTTATATTATATTAGATATTGCAAGTAATCTAGAGATGATTTAAAGGATATAGGAAGAGGTTATATGCAAATACTGTGCCATTTTATAAGGGAATTGAGCATTCACAGATTTTGGTATCAGCAGGAGGCCAATCCCCTTGAATACTGAGGAACAAGTGTATCATGTTAATACTTTTTAATGCATAAGGACATTCAGTCATGCAGACATAGCCTATTGACTATAAATCTCTTTTTTTCTTTTTAATGTGTTCCTTTTGCTTATACATGGCAGTAGAGTATAAATTGACATATTTCTACAAACATGAAGTACATCTTTTTCTAATTAGGATCACAGTCTTGTGGTTATACTTGATCTACAGATTCACTGAGGTGTATTCATATATGTACATAGGAAATTTATGTCAGATTAATTTCACTGTTTTTCCTATCTGTCCCCCATCTCTTTTTTAAAAACAGTCCTTTACAAAACTGAGTAGAATATTTAGTGTTGTAATTTAAAACTTTCAGTAATATTTTTTAAATATATTAAACTTCCTTTACTCCTTTATGGATAATGTATGGTAAAAGCATTTTTTGGTATGCTTCCACAATGCAATCAAATATACAATGAATATGTGAAACATTTCTCTCACAACCTGTAGCACAAGTCTCCCATTCTTCTCTTTTAATTAATTGCAATATTTTCACTATATGAACCAAAACATACCAAGTCCAGTTCTGACCTGTATAGAATTATACTGTAATTTTTTTGATGCTGAGGAGTTGTGGCTTCCTGTAACATATTTCATACACAATCTGAAACAATCTAATAGGCATTATCTTTTCACCTTCCCTGTTTTCACTATTGAAACCCAAATTCAAAACATTTAAAACTTTAAGGAATATTTTTCCAGGTGATGTGCCAGGTGTATCACAAACTATTACAGTTATTCCCATTAAAGTCACTTTAAATTTTGGCTCATGTCTGATTTTAAACTTCTCTGTTTGCGTTGTTCAGCTATACAAAAGAAATATTGATTTGAAAAGCAGTGTAAAATACGGTTAATGAGTCTAGATAGTATTTTCCTTAAAAAATCAAAACAAATTTTTAAAAAAGTAATGCTATCATTTTTAAGTGGAATCCCAATATATTGATTTTTATATTGATTTTATAAAGATTAAAACTTGTTAATATGTAACTTTAATGATATGGTTTCTATGAAAGTAGCTAATAATTTTTGTACCATGTAATATTAAAAGCAGAACAATTAATAATATGAGATGGCCAGTGGCTAACAATATTTGCATTTAATGAAACCTGCACAAGTTGTTACTCATCTGTTTCATAGAAATATAATAAAACAGATGTTTTTCTATGTTCAGTCTTTCTTTGTGGAATGTTTATAGGTATAGTAGATTTATCTTGAGCTTACTGCATCTCTTGTATGGTATTTGTCCAAGATAATTCATAAATTGTAGGAAAATTCAATTGTTGATTCTCATTACAAGATTTATTTAATTTTCTGTAATTCCTGAATTTTTAGATTTTTCCTGATAAGATATATAACCTTCCAGCATCTTGCATGGCATTTAATAATGATGTACATCTTCTTTTTGTCATCCTAGAATTTCAGAATGCCACTTATGGTTTGTCCTTTGTATGTTACAAATTAAAATATTTGCCATTTGTTAAAGTATGTTATCCCTGATTCATCTTTTATTAGAATTAAATCCACAGACTACCATAAATATAGTCTTACACATTTTGTTCTTACCTAAGTATTTAACAATATAAATCAGTATGGTAGGTGTTCTTTCATGTGCTACTAGGGAAAAATAACTCGCTTTTAAATGATTTTTGGTTGTAATTATAACAATAGCTATACCGCTTCCCCTGATGGCTTCTTTTCCCTAGATGGTCTATTTTTATCCTGACATTTTTGTCCATTCTATGAATTTCATCATGGGGAAGAAACAGCAGTTTGTCTTAGAGCAGCTCGATTTCGATCTCCAGGTGACAAGCTGATATTTCTTTCCTTTGAAGAAGCTTTTAATATGATGGGTTAAATGTCAAGGAAAAAAATCATATATTGAACCTTACTAACTTCATTTCTCTTAATATTAATGACATATTGACATTTGAGTTTTTAAAATGTCTTTTTTTTTAACAGATGTAAAGATTTTAAAAAATGTTTATTTAGGCGTCTTATACATTGGTACAAATCCCTTAGTGTAATGACAATATATGTGTAAATAAGAAAGAAAGCATCAGTTTTAAAGGCATTTATTTGTTCATAGCTGACTGTACTGCTAGTTTAAAAGTAAAACTTTGAATTGTTAGTCTAAAATTTCATGATAGAGTTATTCATTTTAAATTAAGCATGGTATGTATCATGATAAACATGGAGAGAAAAAACGAATAGAGCTGGGAAAAGAAATAATTCCTACTCATTTGATAAATGAAAGTAAAAATGATGTATTAGGACTGGAGATGTAGCTAGTGGGTAAGAGCTTGCATAGGGTGTGGAAAGCCTTGGATTTGATGCCCAGTACAACAATAAACAAACAAACAAACACACACACACACACACACACAAAAAAAAAAAATCAGTGTTACTGGCTTCTTTAAATATACTCTGTATAACCTTTTGGAGTCTAATCATTTAAATGTTGAGACAATAGAATATATATTATTTGTTTACTATTTGTTTACCTAAGGCCATTAATTATACAACAAATATTAAAACTCCTTAACTAGCCTGAAAAGTAATTTCTTTTCAGTTTTACAGTTTACAGGATGTAAAATCAGGTACCTCAAGAGAAGTGATTCATGACTCTCACTCAGTTTTAAAATGAGGAAGAGACATGAGATTTAGCCTTTTATATAAATGTCACAGTTATAGCTTATTCTACTCTAACCTTTCCACCAGTCTGTATACCTCTACACACACACAGTACACACTCACACACACACAGAGAAACACACAAATACACACCTGTGTATGAACACCTTTAAAATTTTAGTATAGTAGCCGCAAGTAACCTATAGCTAGTTAGGTTTAAATTTTAATGAAATAAAGAATTTACTTTCTTATTTTCACATTTCAGATGCTCTGTAGTCACCTATAGTTGCTGTTACGCACTGAACAGAGAACATCTAAAACATTTCCATCACCACAGGGAGTTTTATAGAAAAGTTCTCCTAATTGATTTATCAATGTAGATAAGGTTGTCCCCCCTACCCCACAACCCGTGATAAAACCCAGGGCCTCCTGGGTGCTAGGTAAGCTTTCCACTGCTGAGCAATACCCCTCAGTCCAGGAGACGTCTTAAAACACCTTTGATTCTTTTGTGATACTGCTTTCAATATTATAATATCTAGTCATACATATTTTTTCATGTTAACATAGAACTATGAAGTGCATATAAACCTCTACCTTAAAACATTAACACCACCATGTGCTGCCAAGTTTAAATTCTTAAAAATGTACCTAGAACATAATAGGACAGCTTAACCACTAATCACATCATAGAGATAATGGAGACGTTATAGTACCATAGAAGGAAAGAGGATATATTTTCTTAGGAGAAATAAAAAAGAGCATTCATGTTTAGTTACTGTGTAATTAAAAATTTTAAACCATTCACCTTTGTTTGAAGTCTATTTTTAAAAATTTGTTGTCTTTCAATACTTTTTCTTCAAACAGTTTTACTTTGCAACTGCATGAGAATCCTGTCATTCTAAATAACCCTTTGAAGGAATCAGCTTTCCCTAATCTGAAAACTTCCTGTTAATCAAGGCCATATTAAAACACAAGAGGCACAACTTACAAGGCCAGCATGATACATGAGGAGTCATATTAAAATGATTTAAATGCTTTAACCAAAACTTATACTATATCAGGTTAATTTAAAAAATCAAAGTAAGTAATTTTATCCCTACTAGGGAGAAGTTAAACTCCATATTAAGAAAGATTATCTAAATTTATGCAGGTAGTGATCCAGAGTAAAATTTTAAGCTTATGTTCTCCAAACCTCTAAGTACTATCTTTTAATTCTACAGCAGTGATATATGGCAAACCAGCTCTTAAAAAAGAAAAAAAGTTATGATTTGTCAGATTGGCCAAACTTTGTGCTACAAGTACTCCCACTATGGCCAATTTTAAGCAACAATGGCTTAACAAGCAGCTCACAACATTTTCAAACATTTAGTTATTGGATGCTCTGAGCCAGTCTGTACAGCTCCAGCATGCCAGTACTGTTCTGCCTCTTCTAATACATAGAGAAATTCTGAGCCAAGCAGAATAGATAAAAGGTTCTACTAAAACCAAGAACATGGGAGTACATACACACTGTCACAATTATTTACCCCTACATTTTATTGCATGATATTTTCAAGTAGGGAAGGTCTATGTTAACTTTTATCCAAATAAATTATCAATGAATGCAGTAAAAATAGTTGACTAAAATTCCTTTTAATTTTAACTTTGTGATGTAATATGGGTACTAAAAGGAAAGTTCTAGTATATTATCATTGTTACTGAAAATTCAGTTTGGTTCTCTTTTCTGCTCCCTCCAATCTGTGTCTGACCACAGATTAAGAATTATGCTGAGAAACTGAGAAAAACATACAAACAGCCCTATATATTTAATGATATGTCATGAATCCAGTGCTAAAGATTTTATCTCAAAAAGTATGACATAGTTCAAGGCTCAACTGACCATATTATTTAATAATTATAAAGAACAGCATATGATAATTATACAATTTAAAATGATTGCTTTATTTTGACAGATGTTTTTCAAATTATATTTATAAATAGTATTAAAAATTTCATTAGTAGATCAGTGTTTTCAATTATATGCATGCATATCTTGACAATAGCTCAATTCTCCAGGCATACTATTGAGGCCATGTTACTATAAATCCAAAATAGCATTCCACAGAGTAGAAAGACTCTTTGACTCAGCTGTGAGACTGGTAAAACCTGTGAAAACATTCCAGACCAATGTGATCCTTATCATGCTCAATCTTTTGTGTGCATTAACCCAATAAGAACCTTGTGAAAAAAAGCAATTTTCTATACTCCACTACAAGAGATTCCAAAGAAGTAGGTTTAAAGATTAATTGAGCAATGTGCACTTTTCACAATCACCATGTGGTGAGGGTGGTATTTGCAAGGGATACTGGAACCAATTCCCTGTGGATACTAAGGGACAATTGTATTAATATGTATACAAAACGGTGTACTGGGTATTCTGTAGTGTTACTAACGTGTGCATATGGCCTTTAAGTGTGTGTGTGTATGTGTTTCTGTCTTTTCCCTCATTAGATGTCACTTCTTTTGTCAATATATTCTATTTAATCTCTCCATCCCAATTTGTTCCTTTGCTTTGCAGAAAACAATAATCACATAGCCATTCACTGCATTTATCACAGAAACAATCATTCAATAAGTTGTTTTGTTTTAAGGAATAGTTCAAATGGTGTATACTTTGGTTGCATTTTTAAATAACTTTGGGCACCTATCTCTTGTTTTAAATAGATGGATTTGACTGATAAATAATATTGGGAAAAATGAGGCATTAAAGCTAACTTCATCCAGTTCTATCACTGGCTGACTTTGCCAAAGAAAAAATGCAGTGAACTATAAATAACAGGGTTTGAAGAGGTAAACAGTAATGAGCAGACAGTTGGGAAATGTAATGTTACCGACATGACATGAATCAGTAAGTTAGTAAATATACTGTGTTTCATGGATAAAGGAAGTGGAGGAACACTCTTTTAGAACACAGAAATGATTCAATAAAAATAAATTCATAGAAAAGAGAAGAAAAAACAATCACATTGACAGACATTTAGCCGTTTTTTTTCAAACATGCTGATAGAGCATGCACAAAGCACTGGGGTTCCATCCCCAGCACCACATAAATGTATTTTTTTTTATTGGTTGTTCGAAACATTACAGAGCTCATGACATATCATCTTTCATACATTTGACTCAATTGGGTTATGAACTCCCATTTTTACCCCAAATACAAATTGCAGAATCACATCGGTTACACACTCACATTTTTACACAATGGTATATTAGTGACTGTTGTATTCTGCTACCTTTCCTATCCCCTACTATCCCCCCTCCCCTCCCCTCTCATCTTCCCTCTCTACCTCCTCTGCTGTTATTCAATTCTCTCCCTTGTTTCCCTCCCCTTTCCCCTCACAACCTCTTATATGTAATTTTTTGTAACATTGAGGGTCTCCTACCATTTCCATATGATTTCCCTTCTCTCTCCCTTTCTCTCCCCCAACTCGTCTTTGTTTAATGTTAATCTTTTCCTCATGTTCTTCCTCCCTGTTCTGTTCTTAGTTGTTCTCTTTATATCAAAGAAGACATTTGGCATTTGGTTTTTAAGGATTGGCTAGCTTTGCTTAGCATAATCTGCTCTAATGCCATCCATTTCCCTGCAAATTCCATGATTTTGTCATTTTTTAGTGCTGTGTAATACTCCATTGGGTATAAATGCCACATTTTTTTTTATCCATTCATCTATTGAAGGGCATTTACGTGGTTCCAGAATCTAGCTATTGTGAATTGTGCCGCTATGATCATCGATGTGGCAGTATCCCTGTAGTACGCTCTTTTAAGATCCTCAGGGAATAGTCCGAGAAGGGCGATAGGTGGGTCAAATGGTGGATCCATTCCCAGCTTTCCCAGGAATCTCCATACTGCTTTCCAAATTGGCCTCCCCAATTTGCAGTCCCATTAGCAGTGTACAAGAGTAACCTTTTCCCCACATCCTCACCAACACTTATTGTTGTTTGACTTCATAATGGCTGCCAATCTTACTGGAGTGAGATGGTATCTTAGGGTGGTTTTGATTTACATTTCTCTGACTGCTAGAGATGGTGAGCATTTTTTCATATACTTATTGATTGATTGTATGTCCTCCTCTGTGAAGTGTCTGTTCAGATCCTTGTCCCATTTGTTGATTGGGTTATTTGTTATCTTATTGTTTAATTTTTGAGTTCTTTGTATATTCTGGATATTAGGGCTCTATCTGAAGTGTGAGGGGTAAAAATTTGTTCCCAGGATGGAGGCTCTCTATTTACCTCTCTTATTTTTTCTCTTGCTGAGAAAAAACTTTTTAGTTTAAGTAAGTCCCATTTGTTTATTCTTGTTATTAACTCTTGGGCTATGAGCATCCTATTAAGGAATTTGGAGCCCAACCCCACAGTATGTAGATCGTAGCCAACTTTTTCTTCTATCAGACGCAGTGTCT